>NW_023366845.1:0-79449 GCF_902167145.1 Zea mays
CACAACCCCATTTTGCCGAAAATAGCCATGAATGACCATTTTCAATAATACCGAAGGCTAACACTACGAGTTTTTAACCAAGAAATGGTTCCACCAGAATCCAAGAATGTGATCTATGGCAAGGAAACATATGTGGGGTGAGGTGTACGAGCCTCTGGTGGAGACCATTTCTTGGTCAAAAATCCGTAGGTGTTAGCCTTCGATATTATTGAAAATGGTCGTTCATGGCTATTTTCGACAAAAATGGGGGTGGTCGATGATCAATGGCCTCACAACCCCCATTTTTGTCGAAAATAGCCATGAATGACCATTTTCAATAATACCGAAGGCTAACACGTACGAGTTTTTAACCAAGAAATGGTTTCCACCAGAAATCCAAGAATGTAATCTATGGCAAGGACAACATATGTGGGGTGAGGTGTATGAGCCTCTGGTCGATGATCAATGGCCACACAACCCCCATTTTTGTCGAAAATATCTATGGCAAGGAAACATATGTGGAGTGACGTGTACGATCCTCTGGTCGATGATCAATGGCCACAACCCCCATTTTTGTCGAAAATAGCCATGAATGACCATTTTCAAAAATTCCGAAGGCTAACACCCTACGGATTTTTACCAAGAAATGGTCTCCACCAGAAATCCAAGAATGTGATCTATGGCAAGGAAACATATGTGGGGTGAGGTGTATGAGCGTCTGGTCGATGATTCAATGGCCACACAACCCCCATTTTGCCGAAAATAGCCATGAACGACCATTTTCAATAATACTAGAGGCTAACACCTACGGATTTTTGACCAAGAAATGGTCTCCACCAGAAATCCAAGAATGTGATCTATGGCAAGGAAACATATGTGGGGTGAGCTGTATGAGCCTATGGTCGGTGATCAATGGCCACACAACCCCCATTTTTTATGAAAATAGCCATGAGCGACCTTGAAAATAGCCATGAGCGATCCATTTTCAATAATACTAGAGGCTAAGACCTACGGATGTTTGACCAAGAAATGGTCTCCACCAGAATCCAAGAATGTGATCTATGGCAAGGAAACATATGTGGGGTGAGGTGTATGAGCCTCTGGTCGATGATCAATGGCCACACAACCCCCATTTTTGTCGAAAATAGCCATGAATGACCATTTACAATAATACCGAAGGCTAACACCTACGGATTTTTTGACCAAAGAAATGGTCTCCACTAGAAATCCAAGAATGTGATCTATGGCAAGGAAACATATGTGGGGTGAGGTGTATGAGCGTCTGGTCGATGATCAATGGCCACACAACCCCATTTTTTATGAAAATAGCCATGAGCGACCATTTTCAATAATACCGAAGGCTAACACGTACGAGTTTTTAACCAAGAAATGGTCTCCACCAGAAATCCAAGAATGTGATCTATGGCAAGGAAACATATGTGGGGTGAGGTGTACGAGCCTCTAGTCGATGATAAATGGCCACACAACCCCCATTTTTTATGAAAATAGCCATGAACGACCATTTTCAATAATACCGAAGGCTAACACCTACAGATTTTTGACCAAGAATTGGTCTCCACCAGAGGTGTATGAGCCTCTGGTTGATGATCAATGGCCACACAACCCCCATTTTTTATGAAAATAGCCATGAGCGACCATTTTCAATAATACTAGAGGCTAAGACCTACAGATTTTTGACCAAGAAATGGTCTCCACCAGAAATCCAAGAATGTGATCTATGGCAAGGAAACATATGTGGGGTGAGGTGTATGAGCCTCTGGTCGACGATCAATGGCCACACAACCCCCATTTTTGTCGAAAATAGCCATGAACGACATTTTCAATAATATCGAAGGCTAACACCTACGGATTTTTGACCAAGAAATGGTCTCCACCAGAAATCCAAGAATGTGATCTATGGAAAGGAAACGTATGTGGGGTGAGGTGTATGAGCCTCTGGTCGATGATAAATGGCCACACAACCCCCATTTTGCCGAAAATAGCCATCGAATGACCATTTTCAATAATACCGAAGGCTAACACCTACGAGTTTTAACCAAGAAATGGTCTCCACCAAAAATCCAAGAATGTGTTCTATGGCAAGGAAACATATGTGGGGTGAGGTGTATGAGCCTCTGGTCGATGATCAATGGCCACACAACCCCCATTTCTGTCGAAAATAGCCATGAACGACCATTTTCAATAATACCGAAGGCTAACACTTACGGATTTTTGACCAAGAAATGGTCTCCACCAGAAATCCAAGAATGTGATCTATGGCAAGGAAACATATGTGGGGTGAGGTGTATGAGCCTCTGGTCGATGATCAATGGCCACACAACCCCCATTTTTGTCGAAAATAGCCATGAACGACCATTTTCAATAATACTAGAGGCTAAGACCTACGGATTTTTGCCCAAGAATGGTCTCCACCAGAAATCCAAGAATGTGATCTATGGCAAGGAAACATATGTGGGGTGAGGTATACGAGCCTCTGGTCAATGATCAATGGCCACACAACCCCCATTTTTGTCGAAAATAGCCATGAACGACCATTTTCAATAATACCGAAGGCTAACACCTACAGATTTTTGACCAAGAATTGGTCTCCACCAGAGGTGTATGAGCCTCTGGTCGACGATCAATGGCCACACAACCCCCATTTTGCCGAAAATAGCCATGAACGGACCATTTTTCAATAATATCGAAGGCTAACACCTACGGATTTTTGACCAAGAAATGGTCTCCACCATAAATCCAAGAATGTGATCTATGGCAAGGAAACATATGTGGGGTGAGATTTATGAGCCTCTAGTCGATGATAAATGGCCACACAACCCCCATTTTTATGAAAATAGCCATGGGCGACCATTTTCAATAATATTAGAGGCTAAGACCTACGGATTTTTGACCAAGAAATGGTCTCCACCAGAAATCCAAGAATGTGATCTATGGCAAGGAAACATATGTGGGGTGAGGTGTATGAGCCTCTGGTCGATGATCAATGGCCACACAACCCCCATTTTTGTCGAAAATAGCCATGAACGACCAATTTTCAATAATACGAAGGCTAACACCTACGGATTTTTGACCAAGAAATGGTCTCCACCAGAAATCCAAGAATGTGATCTATGGCAAGGAAACATATGTGGGGTGAGGTTTATGAGCCTCTAGTCGATGATAAATGGCCACACAACCCCCATTTTTTATGAAAATAGCCATGAGCGACCTTGAAAATAGCCATGAGCGACCATTTTCAATAATACTAGAGGCTAACACCTAAGGATTTTGACCAAGAAATGGTCTCCACCAGAAATCCAAGAATGTGATCTATGGCAAGGAAACATATGTGGGGTGAGGTGTACGAGCCTCTGGTCGATGATCAATGGCCACACAACCCCCATTTTTGTCGAAAATAGCCATGAACGACCATTTTCAATAATACCGAAGGCTAACACGTACGAGTTTTTGACCAAGAAATGGTCTCCACCAGAAATCCAAGAATGTGATCTATGGCAAGGAAACATATGTGGGGTGAGGTTTATGAGCCTCTAGTCGATGATAAATGGCCACACAACCCCATTTTTTATGAAAATAGCCATGAGCGACCTTGAAAATAGCCATGAGCGACCATTTTCAATAATACTAGAGGCTAACACCTACGGATTTTAGACCAAGAAATGGTCTCCACCAGAAATCCAAGAATGTGATCTATGGCAAGGAAACATATGTGGGTGTCGAAAATAGCCATGAACGACCATTTTCAATAATACCGAAGGCTAACACCTACGGATTTTTGACCAAGAAATGGTCTCCACTAGAAATCCAAGAATGTAATCTATGGCAAGGAAACATATGTGGGGTGAGGTTTATGAGCCGCTAGTCGATGATAAATGGCCACACAACCCCCATTTTTATGAAAATAGCCATGAGCGACCATTTTCAATAATACTAGAGGCTAAGACCTACGGATTTTTGACCAAGAAATGGTCTCCACCAGAAATCCAAGAATGTGATCTATGGTAAGGAAACATATGTGGGGTGAGGTGTATGAGCCTCTGGTCGACGATCAATGGCCACACAACCCCCATTTTTGTCGAACTAGCCATGAACAACCATTTTCAATAATATCGAAGGCTAACACCTACGGATTTTTGACCAAGAAATGGTCTCCACCAGAAATCCAAGAATGTGATCTACGACAAGGAAACATATGTGGGGTGAGGTGTATGAGCCTCTGGTCGACGATCAATGGCCACACAACCCCCATTTTGCCGAAAATAGCATGAACGACCATTTTCAATAATACCGAAGGCTAACACGTACGAGTTTTTAACCAAGAAATGGTCTCCACCAGAAATCCAAGAATGTAATCTATGGCAAGGAAACATATGTGGGGTGAGGTGTATGAGCCTCAGGTCGACGATCAATGGCCACACAACCCCCATTTTTGTCGAAAATAGCCATGAATGACCATTTACAATAATACCGAAGGCTAACACCTACGGATTTTTGACCCAAGAAATGGTCTCCACCAGAAATCCAAGAATGTGATCTATGGCAAGGAAACATATGTGGGGTGAGGTGTATGAGCCTCTGGTCGACGATCAATGGCCACACAGCCCCCATTTTTGTCAAAAATAGCCATGAACGACCATTTTCAATAATATCGAAGGCCTAACACCTACTGATTTTTGACCAAGAAATGGTCTCCACCAGAAATCCAAGAATGTGATCTACGACAAGGAAACATATGTGGGGTGAGGTGTATGAGCGTCTGGTCGATGATCAATGGCCACACAACCCCCATTTTTGTCGAAAATAGCCATGAACGACCATTTTCAATAATACCGAAGGCTAACACCTACGGATTTTTGACCAAGAAATGGTCTCCACCAGAAATCCAAGAATGTAATCTATGGCAAGGAAACATATGTGGGGTGAGGTGTATGAGCCTCTGGTCGACGATCAATGGCCACACAACCCCCATTTTGCCGAAAATTGCCATGAGCGACCATTTTCAATAATATTAGAGGCTAAGACCTACGGATTTTTGACCAAGAAATGGTCTCCACCAGAAATCCAAGAATGTGATCTATGGCAAGGAAACATATGTGGGGTGAGGTGTATGAGCCTATGGTCGACGATCAATGGCCACACAACCCCCATTTTTATGAAAATAGCCATAAGCGACCTTGAAAATAGCCATGAGCGACCATTTTCAATAATACTAGAGGCTAACAGCCTACGAATTTTGACCAAGAAATGGTCTCCACCAGAAATCCAAGAATGTGATCTATGGCAAGGAAACATATGTGGGGTGAGGTGTATGAGCCTCTGGTCGATGATCAATGGCCACACAACCCCCATTTTTGTCGAAAATAGCCATGAACGACCATTTTCAATAATACCGAAGGCTAACACCTACGGATTTTTGACCAAGAAATGGTCTCCACCAGAAATCCAAGAATGTGATCTATGGCAAGGAAACATATGTGGGGTGAGGTGTATGAGCCTCTGGTCGATGATCAATGGCCACACAACCCCCATTTTTGTCGAAAATAGCCATGAACGACCATTTTCAATAATATCGAAGGCTAACACCTACGGATTTTTGACCAAGAAATGGTCTCCACAAGAATCCAAGAATGTGATCTATGGCAAGGAAACATATGTGGGGTGACGGTGTATGAGCCTCTGGTCGACGATCAATGGCCACACAACCCCCATTTTTTATGAAAATAGCCATGAGCGACCATTTTCAATAATACTAGAGGCTAACACCTACGGATTTTAGACCAAGAAATGGTCTCCACCAGAAATCCAAGAATGTGATCTATGGCAAGGAAACATATGTGGGGTGAGTGTATGAGCGTCTGGTCGATGATCAATGGCCACACAACCCCCATTTTTGTCGAAAATAGCCATGAACGACCATTTTCAATAATACTAGAGGCTAAGACCTACGGATTTTTACCAAGAAATGGTCTCCACCAGAAATCCAAGAATGTGATCTATGGCAAGGAAACATATGTGGAGTGAGGTGTACGATCCTCTGGTCGATGATCAATGGCCACACAACCCCCATTTTTGTCGAAAATAGCCATCAATGACCATGTTCAAAAATACCGAAGGCTAACACGTTCGGATTTTTGACCAAGAAATGGTCTCCACCAGAAATCCAAGAATGTGATCTATGGCAAGGAAACATATGTGGGGTGAGGTGTATGAGCGTCTGGTCGATGATCAATGGCCACACAACCCCCATTTTTGTCGAAAATAGCCATGAACGACCATTTTCAATAATACCGAAGGCTAACACTTACGGATTTTTGACCAAGAAATGGTCTCCACCAGAAATCCAAGAATGTGATCTATGGCAAGGAAACATATGTGGGGTGAGGTGTATGAGCCTTTGGTCGATGATCAATGGCCACACAACCCCCATTTCTTGGTCAAAGATCCGTAGGTGTTAGCCTTCGGTATTATTGAAAATGGTCGTTCATGGCTATTTTCGACAAAAATGGGGGTTGTGTGGCCATTGATCATCGACCAGAGGCTCATATACCTCACCCCACATATGTTTCCTTGCCATAGATCACATTCTTGGATTTTCTGGTGGAGACCATTTCTTGGTCAAAAAATTCGTAGGTGTTAGCCTTCGATATTATTGAAAATGGTCGTTCATGGCTATTTTCGACAAAAATGGGGGTTTTGTGGCCATTGATCATCGACCAGAGGCTCATACACCTCACCCATATAAGTTTCCTTGCCATAGATCACATTCTTGGATTTCTGGTGGAGACCATTTCTTGGTCAAAAATCCGTAGGTGTTAGCCTTCGGTATTATTGAAAATGGTCGTTCATGGCTATTTTCGACAAAAATGGGGGTTGTGTGGCCATTGATCATCGACCAGACGCTCATACACCTCACCCCACATATGTTTCCTTGCCATAGATCACATTCTTGGATTTCTGGTGGAGACCATTTCTTGGTCAAAAATCTGTAGGTGTTAGCCTTCGGTATTATTGAAAATGGTCGTTCATGGCTATTTTCGACAAAAATGGGGGTTGTGTGGCATTGATCATCGACCAGACACTCATACACCTCACCCCACATATGTTTCCTTGTCGTAGATCACATTCTTGGATTTCTGGTGGAGACCATTTCTTGGTCAAAAATCCGTAGGTGTTAGCCTTCGATATTATTGAAAATGGTCGTTCATGGCTATTTTTGACAAAAATGGGGGTTGTGTGGCCATTGATCGTCGACCAGAGGCTCATACACCTCACCCCACATATGTTTCCTTGCCATAGATCACATTCTTGGATTCTGGTGGAGACCATTTCTTGGTCAAAAATCCGTAGGTGTTAGCCTTCGGTATTATTGAAAATGGTCGTTCATGGCTATTTTCGACAAAAATGGGGGTTGTGTGGCCATTGATCATCGACTAGAGGCTCATACACCTTCATTCATGGCTATTTTCGACAAAAAATGGGGGTTGTGTGGCCATTGATCATCGACCTAGAGGCTCATACACCTCACCCCACATATGTTTCCTTGCCATAGATCACATTCTTGGATTTCTGGTGGAGACCATTTCTTGGTCAAAAATCCGTAGGTGTTAGCCTTCGGTATTATTGAAAATGGTCATTCATGGCTATTTTCATAAAAATGGGGGTTGTGTGGCCATTTATCATCGACCAGAGGCTCATACACCTCACTACACATATGTTTCCTTGCCATAGATCACATTCTGGATTTTTGGTGGAGACCATTTCTTGGGCAAAAATCCAGTAGGTGTTAGCCTTCAGTGTCATTGAAAAACTGGTCGTTCATGGCTATTTTCGACAAAAATGGGGGTTGTGTGGCCATTGATCATCGACCAGAGGCTCATACACCTCACCCCACATATGTTTCCTTGCCATAGATCACATTCTTGGATTTCTGGTGGAGACCATTTCTTGGTCAAAAATCCGTACGTGTTAGCCTCTAGTATTATTGAAAATGGTCGCTCATGGCTATTTTCAAGGTCGCTCATGGCTATTTTCATAAAAAATGGGGGTTGTGTGGCCATTTATCATCGACCAAGAGGCTCATACACCTCACCCCACATATGTTTCCTTGCCATAGATCACATTCTTGGATTTCTGGTGGAGACCATTTCTTGGTCAAAAATCCGTAGGTGTTAGCCTTCAGTGTCATTGAAAATGGTCATTCATGGCTATTTTCGACAAAAAATTAGGGTTGTGTGGACATTGATCGTCGACCAGAGGCTCATACACCTCACCCCACATATGTTTCCTTGCCATAGATCACATTCTTGGATTTCTGGTGGAGACCATTTCTTGGTGCAAAAATCCGTAGGTGTTAGCCTTCGGTATTATTGAAAATGGTCGTTCATGGCTATTTTCGACAAAAATGGGGGTTGTGTGGCTATTTTCGGCAAAATGGGGGTTGTGTGGCCATTGATCGTCGACCAGAGGCTCATACACCTCACCCCACATATGTTTCCTTGTCGTAGATCACATTCTTGGATTTCTGGTGGAGACCATTTCTTGGTCAAAAATCCGTAGGTGTTAGCCTTCGATATTATTGAAAATGGTCGTTCATGGCTATTTTCGACAAAAATGGGGGTTGTGTGGCCATTGATCATCGACCAGAGGCTCATACACCTCACCCCACATATGTTTCCTTGTCATAGATCACATTCTTGGATTTCTGGTGGAGACCATTTCTTGGTCAAAAATCCGTAGGTGTTAGCCTTCGGTATTATTGAAAATGGTCGCTCATGGCTATTTTCATAAAAAATGGGGGTTGTGTGGCTATTTATCATCGACTAGAGGCTCATAAACCTCACCCCACATATGTTTCCTTGCCATAGATCACATTCTTGGATTTCTGGTGGAGACCATTTCTTGGTCAAAAATCCGTAGGTGTTAGCCTTCGATATTATTGAAAATGGTCGTTCATGGCTATTTTTCGACAAAATGGGGGTTGTGTGGCCATTGATCATCGACCAGACGCTCATACACCTCACCCCACATATGTTTCCTTGCCATAGATCACATTCTTGGATTTCTGGTGGAGACCATTTCTTGGTCAAAAATCCGAACGTGTGTTAGCCTTCGGTATTTTTGAAAATGGTCATTCATGGTTATTTTCGACAAAAATGGGGGTTGTGTGGCCATTGATCGTCGACCAGAGGCTCATACACCTCACCCCACATATGTTTCCTTTCTATAGATCACATTCTTGGATTCTGGTGGAGACCATTTGCTTGGTAAAAAATCCGTAGGTGTTAGCCTTCGGTATTATTGAAAATGGTCGTTCATGGCTATTTTCGACAAAAATGGGGGTTGTGTGGCCATTGATCATCGACCAGATGCTCATACACCTCACCCCACATATGTTCCTTGCCATAGATCACATTCTTGGATTTCTGGTGGAGACCATTTCTTGGTTAAAAACTCGTACGTGTTAGCCTTCGGTATTATTGAAAAATGGTCATTCATGGCTATTTTTCGGCAAAATGGGGTTGTGTGGCCATTGATCATCGACCAGAGGCTCGTACACCTCACCCACATATGTTTCCTTGCCATAGATCACATTCTTGGATTTCTGGTGGAGACCATTTCTTGGTCAAAAATCCGTAGGTGTTAGCCTTCGGTATTATTGAAAATGGTCGTTCATGGCTATTTTCGACAAAAATGGGGGTGTGTGGCCATTGATCATCGACCAGACGCTCATACACCTCACCCCACATATGTTTCCTTGCCATAGATCACATTCTTGGATTTCTGGTGGAGACCATTTCTTGGTTAAAAACTCGTACGTGTTAGCCTTCGGTATTATTGAAAATGGTCATTCATGGCTATTTTCGGCAAAATGGGGGTTGTGTGGCCATTGATCATCGACCAGAGGCTCGTACACCTCACCCCACATATGTTTCCTTGCCATAGATCACATTCTTGGATTTCTGGTGGAGACCATTTCTTGGTCAAAAATCCGTAGGTGTTAGCCTTCGGTATTATTGAAAATGGTCGTTCATGGCTATTTTCGACAAAAATGGGGGTTGTGTGGCCATTGATCATCGACCAGAGGCTCGTACACCTCACCCCACATATGTTTCCTTGCCATAGATCACATTCTTGGATTTCTGGTGCAGACCATTTTTGGTCAAAAATTCGTAGGTGTTAGCATTTGGTATTATTGAAAATGTCGTTCATGGCTATTTTCAAGGTCGCTCATGGCTATTTTCATAAAAAATGGGGGTTGTGTGGCCATTGATCATCGACCAGACGCTCATACACCTCACCCCACATATGTTTCCTTGCCATAGATTACATTCTTGGATTTTTGGTGGAAACCATTTCTTGGTTAAAAACTCGTACGTGTTAGCCTTCGGTATTATTGAAAATGGTCATTCATGGCTATTTTCGGCAAAATGGGGGTTGTGTGGCCATTGATCGTCGACCAGAGGCTCATACACCTCACCCCACATATGTTTCCTTGTCGTAGATCACATTCTTGGATTTCTGGTGGAGACCATTTCTTGGTCAAAAATTCGTAGGTGTTAGCCTTCGATATTATTGAAAATGGTCGTTCATGGCTATTTTCGACAAAAATGGGGGTTGTGTGGCCATTGATCATCGACCAGAGGCTCATACACCTCACCCCACATATGTTTCCTTGCCATAGATCACATTCTTGGATTTCTGGTGGAGACCATTGAAAGTCGCCTAGAGGGGGGGTGAATAGGGCGAAACTGAAATTTACAAATATAAACACAACTAAAAGCCGGGTTAGCGTTAGTAATAAAGAAACGAGTCCGCGAGAGAGGGTGGAAAACAAATCGCAAGCAAATGAAGAGTGTGACACGCGGATTTGTTTTACCGAGGTTCGGTTCTTGCAAACCTACTCCCCGTTGAGGAGGCCACAAAGGCCGGGTCTCTTTCAACCCTTCCCTCTCTCAAACGATCCCACGGATCGAGTGAGCTTTCTCTTCTCAATCACTTGGAACACAAAGTTCCCACAAGGGCCACCACACAATTGGTGCCTCTTGCCTCGATTACAAGTGAGTGCTTGATCGTAATGAAAGAATCAAGAAAGCACGATTGCAAAAAGGCCAAGCGACAAGAGCGACGAATAACACACGGATCACTTTCTCTCTCAAGTCACTAATCACTAATGATCTCTTTTCTCAATTGTGAAACTTGGAGAGATGGAGGCTTTGAATGTGTCTTGGAATGGAATGCTAGCTCTTGTATTGAATGTTGAAGGTTGGAATGCTTGGATGAAGTGAATGGAGGTGGTTGGGGTTGTATTTATAGCCACCAACCACTTCCTAGCCGTTGCTCCATTCTGCTGAGCGCGGACGGTCCGCGTGCCAGGTCCGGACGGTCCGCCTCAGTAGATCAACGGCTGAAAATGCAACGGTCAGCAGTAACGGCTATATCAACGGCTATATTGCATTTAATGCGTTGTCAGATGTCAGACAGACCCAGTCGCGGACGGTCCACGATCCTGGCCCGGACGGTCCGCGAACCCGCTATAATTCATTTCTCCGAACCCGTCACCTTCGGGTTTTTCGGTTTCTCACCTACCGGACGGTCCGCGCCAGAGGCCGGACGGTCCGCGCAAGGGCTCGGACGGTCTTTGCTTTTCCTCCGGACAGTCCATAGTGTAGACTTCGATTTTTGCATTGGTTCTGGCCGAGTGACATCCTTGTGTCGCGGACGGTCCGCCGCAAGGGCCCGGACAGTCCGCACTTGGCCTGTTTTTCCAAAAAGCTTCTCCTGTCCGGAATAATCTACGGTATTTCGGACAGTCGATTTAGTATGGTTATAGATGAACCTTTGGCACCTGTAGAACATATAATCTAGAGCAAAACTAGTCAGTCCAATTGTTTGTGTTGGGCAATTTAACCACCAAAATTATATAGGAACTAGGTGTAAGCCTAATTCCGTTTCAATCTCCCCCTTTTTGGTGATTGATGCCAACACAAACCAAAGCAAATGTAGAAGTGCATAATTGAACTAGTTTGCATAATGTAAGTGCAAAGGTTGCTTGGAATTGAGCCAATATAAATGCTTACAAGATATGCATGGATTGTTTCTTCATTTTTAACATTTTGGACCACGCTTGCACCACATGTTTTGTTTTTGCTAAAATCTTTTGTAAATCTTTTCAAAGTTCTTTTGCAAATAGTCAAAGGCAAATGAATAAGATTTTGAGAAGCATTTTCAAGATTTGAAATTTTCTCCCCCTGTTTCAAATGCTTTTCCTTTGACTAAACAAAACTCCCCCTAAATGAGATTCTCCTCTTAGTGTTCAAGAGGGTTTTGATGTATCATTTTGAAATACTACTTTCTCCCCCTTTTGAACACAATAGGATACCAATTGAAAATATTCAACACTTAAGTTAAGTTTTTGAAATTGGTGGTGGTGCGGTCCTTTTGCTTTGGGCTCTTACTTTCTCCCCCTTTGGCATGAATCGCCAAAAACGGAATCATTAGAGCCCTCGAAGTGCTTTCTTCCCCTTTGGTCATAAATAAATGAGTTAAGATTATACCAAAGACGAAGTCCTTTTGCTTGGTGCTCAAGTTTTCTCCCCCTTGAACGGAGAGTTGCTTGGAGCGACGGCGAAGGATGAGTTACGTAGTGGAAGCCTTTGTCTTCGCCGAAGACTCCAATTCCCTTTCAATACACCTATGACTTGGTTTGAAATAGACTTGAAAACACATTAGTCATAGCATATGAAAGAGACATGATCAAAGGTATATAAAATGAGCTATATGTGCAAGCTAGCAAAAGAAATTGCGCGAATCAAGAATATTGAGCTCATGCCTAAGTTTGTTAAAAGATTGTTCATCAAGAGGCTTGGTAAAGATATCGGCTAATTGATCTTTAGTATTAATGTAAGAAATCTCGATATCTCCCTTTTGTTGGTGATCCCTCAAAAAGTGATACCGAATGGCTATGTGTTTAGTGCGGCTATGCTCGACGGGATTGTCGGCCATTTTGATTGCACTCTCATTATCACATAGCAAAGGAACTTTGGTTAATTTGTAACCGTAGTCCCGCAGGGTTTGCCTCATCCAAAGCAATTGCGCGCAACAATGGCCTGCGGCAATATACTCGGCTTCGGCGGTGGAAAGAGCGACCGAATTTTGCTTCTTTGAAGCCCAAGACACCAAGGATCTTCCCAAGAACTGGCAAGTCCCCGATGTGCTCTTCCTATTGATTTTACACCCCGCCCAATCGGCATCCGAATAACCAATCAAATCAAATGTGGATCCCCAAGGATACCAAAGCCCAAACTTAGGAGTATAAGCCAAATATCTCAAGATTCGTTTTACGGCCGTAAGGTGAGCTTCCTTAGGGTCGGCTTGGAATCTTGCACACATGCATACGGAAAGCATAATATCCGGTCGAGATGCACATAAATAGAGTAAAGAACCTATCATCGACCGGTATACCTTTTGATCCACGGACTTACCTCCCGTGTCGAGGTCGAGATGCCCATTAGTTCCCATGGGTGTCTTGATGGGTTTGGCATCCTTCATCCCAAACTTGGTTTAGAATGTCTTGAGTGTACTTCGTTTGGCTGATGAAGGTGCCCTCTTGGAGTTGTTTGACTTGGAATCCTAGAAAATACTTCAACTCCCCCATCATAGACATCTCGAACTTCTGTGTCATGATCCTACTAAACTCTTCACATGTAGACTCATTAGTAGACCCAAATATAATATCATCAACATAAATTTGGCATACAAACAAGTCATTTTCAAGAGTTTTAGTAAAGAGTGTGGGATCGGCCTTTCCGACTTTGAAGCCATTTGCAATAAGGAAATCTCTAAGGCATTCATACCATGCTCTTGGGGCTTGCTTGAGCCCATAAAGCGCCTTAGAGAGCTTATAGACATGGTTAGGATACTCACTGTCTTCAAAGCCGGGAGGTTGCTCAACATAGACCTCTTCCTTGATTGGTCCATTGAGGAAGGCACTTTTCACGTCCATTTGATAAAGCTTAAAGCCATGGTAAGTAGCATAGGCCAATAATATTCGAATTGACTCAAGCCTAGCTACGGGTGCATAGGTTTCACCGAAATCCAAACCTTCGACTTGGGAGTATCCCTTGGCCACAAGTCGAGCTTTGTTCCTTGTCACAACACCATGCTCATCTTGCTTGTCGCGGAAGACCCATTTGGTTCCTACAACATTTTGGTTAGGACGTGGAACTAAATGTCATACCTCATTCCTAGTGAAGTTGTTAAGTTCCTCTTGCATTGCCACCACCCAATCCGAATCTTGAAGTGCTTCCTCTACCCTGTGTGGCTCAATAGAGGAAACAAACGAGTAATGTTCGCAAAAGTGTGCAACACGAGATCTAGTGGTTACCCCCTTATGAATGTCGCCGAGGATGGTGTCGACGGGGTGATCTCGTTGGATTGCTTGGTGGACTCTTGGGTGTGGCGGCCTTTGCTCTTCATCCTCCTTGTCTTCCTCATTTGCATCTCCCCCTTGATCATTGCCATCATCTTGAGGTGGCTCATTTGCTTGATCTTCTACTTCATCAACTTGAGCTTCATCCTCATTTTGAGTTGGTGGAGATGCTTGCGTGGAGGAGGATGGTTGATCTTGTGTGTTTGGAGGCTCTTTGGATTCCTTTAGGACACACATCCCCGATGGACATGTTCCTTAACGCGATGCACGGAGCCTCGTCATCACCTATCTCATCAAGATCAACATGCTCTACTTGAGAGCCGTTTAGTTTCATCAAACACAACGTCACATGAGACTTCAACTAGTCCGGTGGACTTGTTAAAGACCCTATATGCCCTTGTGTTTGAGTCATAACCAAGTAAAAAGCCTTCTACAGTCTTAGGAGCAAATTTAGATTTTCTACCTCTTTTAACTAGAATAAAGCATTTGCTACCAAAGACTCTAAAATATGAAATGTTGGGCTTTTTACCGGTTAGGAGTTCATACGATGTCTTCTTGAGGATTCGGTGAAGATATAACCTGTTGATGGCGTAGCAAGCGGTGTTGACCGCCTCGGCCCAAAACCGATCTGAAGTCTTGTACTCATCAAGCATGGTCCTTGCCATGTCCAATAGAGTTCTATTCTTCCTCTCCACTACACCATTTTGTTGAGGTGTGTAGGGAGAAGAGAACTCATGCTTGATTCCCTCCTCCTCAAGGAAGCCTTCGATTTGAGAGTTCTTGAACTCCGTCCCTGTTGTCGCTTCTAATTTTCTTGATCCTTAAGCCGAACTCATTTTGAGCCCGTCTCAAGAATCCCTTTAAGGTTTCTTGGGTTTGAGATTTTTCCTGTAAAAAGAATACCCAAGTGAAGCGAGAATAATCATCCACAATAACTAGACAGTACTTACTCCCGCCGATGCTTATGTAGGCTATTGGGCCGAATAGATCCATGTGCAGGAGCTCCAGTGGCCTGTCGGTCGTCATTATGTTCTTATGCGGATGATGAGAGCCAACTTGCTTTCCTGCTTGGCATGCGCTACAAATCCTATCTTTCTCAAAATGAACATTTGTTAGTCCTAAAATGTGTTCTCCCTTTAGAAGCTTATGAAGATTCTTCATCCCAACATGAGCTAGTCGGCGGTGCCAGAGCCAACCCATGTTAGTCTTAGCAATTAAGCAAGTGTCGAGTTCAGCTCTATCAAAATCTTCCAAGTATAGCTGACCCTTCTAACACTCCTTTAAATGCTATTGAATCATCACTTCTTCTAAAGACAGTGACACCTATATCAGTGAATAGACAGTTGTAGCCCATTTGACATAATTGGGAAACAGAAAGCAAGTTGTAATCTAAGGAATCAACAAGAAAAACATTGGAAATGTAATGGTCCGGAGATATAGCAATTTTACCCAAACCTTTGACCAAACCTTGATTTCCATCCCCGAATGTGATAGCTCGTTGGGGATCTTGGTTTTTCTCATAGGAGGAGAACATTTTCTTCTCCCCTGTCATGTGGTTCGTGCACCCGCTGTCGAGTATCCAACTTGAGCCCCCGGATGCATAAACCTACAAAACACGTTTAGTTCTTGACTTTAGGTACCCAAATGGTTTTGGGTCCTTTGGCATTAGACACAAGAACTTTGGGTACCCAAACACAAGTCTTTGACCCCTTGTGCTTGCCCCCAACATATTTGGCAACTACCTTGCCGGATTTGTTAGTTAAAACATAAGATGCATCAAAAGTTTTAAAGGAAATGTTTTGATCATTTGATGCACTAGGAGTTTTCTTTCTAGACAACCTAGCACGGGTTGGTTGCCTAGAGCTAGATGTCTCACTCTTATACATAAAAGCATGGTTAGAACCAGAGTGAGACTTCCTAGAATGAATTTTTCTAATTTTGTCCTCGGGATAACCGGCAGGGTATAAAATGTAACCCTCGTTATCCTGAGGCATGGGAGCCTTGCCCTTAACAAAATTGGACAATCTTTTAGGAGGGGCATTAAGTTTGACATTGTCTCCCCTTTGGAAGCCAATGCCATCCTTGATGCCAGGGCGTCTCCCATTATAAAGCATGCTACGAGCAAATTTAAATTTCTCATTTTCTAGGTTGTGCTCGGCAATTTTAGCATCTAATTTAGCTATATGATCATTTTGTTGTTTAATTAAAATCATGTGATCATGAATAGCATCTACATCAATATCTCTACATCTAGTGCAAATAGTGACATGCATAATGGTAGATGTAGAGGGTTTGCAAGAATTAAGTTCAACAATCTTAGCATGAAGTATATCATTCTTATCTCTAAGATCGGAAATTGTAATTTTGCAAACATCAAAATCTTTAGCCTTAGCAAGCAATTTTTTATTTTCATCTCTAAGGCTAGCAAGGGAAATGTTTAATTCATCAATCCTAGCAAGCAAATCATCATTATTATCTCTAGGATTGGGAATTGAAACATTGCAAACATGTGAATCAACCTTATTTAAACTAGCATTTTCATTCCTAAGGTTGTCAATCATCTCACGGCAAGTGCTTAGCTCACTAGATAATTTTTCACATTTTTCTACTTCTAGAGCATAAGCATTTTTAACCTTAACATGCTTCTTATTTTCTTTAATAAGGAAGTCCTCTTGGGTGTCCAAGAGATCATCCTTTTCATGAATGGCACTAATCAATTCATTAAGTTTTTCTTTTTGTTGCATGTTGAGGTTGGCAAAAAGAGAGCGCAAGTTATCCTCCTCATCACTAGCATTATCATCACTAGAAGACTCATATTTAGTGGATGATTTGGATTTTACCTTCTTTTTGCCGTCCTTTGCCATGAGGCACTTGTGGCCGACGTTTGGGAAGAGAAGTCCCTTGGTGACGGCGATGTTGGCGGCGTCCTCGTCGTCGGAGGAGTCGCTTGAGCTTTCGTCGGAATCCCACTCCCGACAAACATGGGCATCTCCGCCCTTCTTCTTGTAGTACCTCTTCTTCTCCTTTCTTCTCCCTTTCTTGTCATTGCCTCGGTCACTGTCACTTGATATAGGACATTTAGCAATAAAATGACCGGGCTTACCACATTTGTAGCAAACCTTCTTGGAGCGGGACTTGTAGTCTTTCCCCCTCCTCTGTTTGAGGATTTGGCGGAAGCTCTTGATGACTAGCCCCATTTCTTCATTGTCAAGCTTGGAGGCGTCTATTGGTTGTCGATTTGGTGTAGACTCCTCCTTCTTTTCTTCCGTCGCTTTGAATGCGACGGGTTGAGCTTCGGATATAGATGGATCATCAAGCTCGTTGATCTTCCTTGAGCCTTCGACCATGCACTCAAAACTTACAAAATGCCCGATAACTTCCTCGGGGGTAATTTTAGTATATCTACGATTACCATGAATTAATTGAACTTGAGTAGGGTTAAGGAAAATAAGAGATCTTAGAATAACCTTAACCACCTCGTGGTCATCCCACTTTACGCTCCCGAGGTTGCGCACTTGGTTCACCAAGGTCTTGAGCCGGTTGTACATATGTTGTGGCTCCTCCCCTTTGCGAAGCCGGAACCGACCGAGCTCCCCCTCGATCGTTTCCCGCTTGGTGATCTTGGTGAGCTCGTCTCCCTCGTGCGCGGTTTTGAGCACATCCCAAACCTCCTTGGCGCTCTTCAACCCTTGAACTTTGTTATACTCCTCTCTACTCAAAGAGGCGAGGAGTATTGTTGTCGCTTGAGAGTTGAAGTGCTCGATTTGGGCCACCTCATCCTCGTCATAGTCTTTATCCCCTACTGACGGTACCTGTGCACCAAACTCAACAACATCTCATATACTTTTGTGGAGTGAGGTTAGATGAAATCTCATTAAATCACTCCACCTAGCATAATCTTCACCATCAAAAGTTGGTGGTTTGCCTAATGGGACGGAAAGTAGAGGTGCATGTTTAGAAATGCGAGAATAGTGTAGGGGGATCTTACTAAACTTCTTACGCTCTTGGCGTTTAGAAGTTACGGAGGGCGCATTGGAGTCGGAGGTTGATGTTGATGAAGTGTCGGTCTCGTAGTAGACCACTTTCCTCATCCTCTTTTGCTTGTCCCAGCTTCGATGCGGCTTGTGGGAAGAAGATTTTTCCTTCTTCTCTTTGTGGTGAGAAGAAGATTTCTTCTCCTTCCCTTTGTTGGAGGAGCTCTTCTTCTTCTCCCTCCTTTTGGTGCGGGACTCTTCCGATGAAGTGCTCCCGTGGCTTGTAGTGGGCTTTTCGCCGGTCTCCATCTCCTTCTTGGCGTGATCTCCCGACATCACTTCGAGCGGTTAGGCTCTAATGAAGCACCGAGCTTTGATACCAATTGAAAGTCGCCTAGAGGGGGGGTGAATAGGGTGAAACTGAAATTTACAAATATAAACACAACTACAAGCCGGGTTAGCGTTAGTAATAAAGAAACGAGTCCGCGAGAGAGGGTGGAAAACAAATCGCAAGCAAATGAAGAGTGTGACACGCGGATTTGTTTTACCGAGGTTCGGTTCTTGCAAACCTACTCCCCGTTGAGGAGGCCACAAAGGCCGGGTCTCTTTCAACCCTTCCCTCTCTCAAACGATCCCACGGATCGAGTGAGCTTTCTCTTCTCAATCACTTGGAACACAAAGTTCCCACAAGGGCCACCACACAATTGGTGCCTCTTGCCTCGATTACAAGTGAGTGCTTGATCGTAATGAAAGAATCAAGAAAGCACGATTGCAAAAAGGCCAAGCGACAAGAGCGACGAATAACACACGGATCACTTTCTCTCTCAAGTCACTAATCACTAATGATCTCTTTTCTCAATTGTGAAACTTGGAGAGATGGAGGCTTTGAATGTGTCTTGGAATGGAATGCTAGCTCTTGTATTGAATGTTGAAGGTTGGAATGCTTGGATGAAGTGAATGGAGGTGGTTGGGGTTGTATTTATAGCCACCAACCACTTCCTAGCCGTTGCTCCATTCTGCTGAGCGCGGACGGTCCGCGTGCCAGGTCCGGACGGTCCGCCCCAGTAGATCAACGGCTGAAAATGCAACGGTCAGCAGTAACGGCTATATCAACGGCTATATTGCATTTAATGCGTTGTCAGATGTCAGACAGACCCAGTCGCGGACGGTCCGCGATCCTGGCCCGGACGGTCCGCGAACCCGCTATAATTCATTTCTCCGAACCCGTCACCTTCGGGTTTTTCGGTTTCTCACCTACCGGACGGTCCGCGCCAGAGGCCGGACGGTCCGCGCAAGGGCTCGGACGGTCTTTGCTTTTCCTCCGGACAGTCCATAGTGTAGACTTCGATTTTTGCATTGGTTCTGGCCGAGTGACATCCTTGTGTCGCGGACGGTCCGCCGCAAGGGCCCGGACAGTCCGCGCTTGGCCTGTTTTTCCAAAAAGCTTCTCCTGTCCGGAATAATCTACGGTATTTCGGACAGTCGATTTAGTATGGTTATAGATGAACCTTTGGCACCTGTAGAACATATAATCTAGAGCAAAACTAGTCAGTCCAATTGTTTGTGTTGGGCAATTCAACCACCAAAATTATATAGGAACTAGGTGTAAGCCTAATTCCCTTTCAATCTCCCCCTTTTTGGTGATTGATGCCAACACAAACCAAAGCAAATGTAGAAGTGCATAATTGAACTAGTTTGCATAATGTAAGTGCAAAGGTTGCTTGGAATTGAGCCAATATAAATGCTTACAAGATATGCATGGATTGTTTCTTCATTTTTAACATTTTGGACCACGCTTGCACCACATGTTTTGTTTTTGCAAAATCTTTTGTAAATCTTTTCAAAGTTCTTTTGCAAATAGTCAAAGGCAAATGAATAAGATTTTGAGAAGCATTTTCAAGATTTGAAATTTTCTCCCCCTGTTTCAAATGCTTTTCCTTTGACTAAACAAAACTCCCCCTAAATGAGATTCTCCTCTTAGTGTTCAAGAGGGTTTTGATGTATCATTTTGAAATACTACTTTCTCCCCCTTTTGAACACAATAGGATACCAATTGAAAATATTCAACACTTAAGTTAAGTTTTTGAAATTGGTGGTGGTGCGGTCCTTTTGCTTTGGGCTCTTACTTTCTCCCCCTTTGGCATGAATCGCCAAAAACGGAATCATTAGAGCCCTCGAAGTGCTTTCTTCCCCTTTGGTCATAAATAAATGAGTTAAGATTATACCAAAGACGAAGTCCTTTTGCTTGGTGCTCAAGTTTTCTCCCCCTTGAACGGAGAGTTGCTTGGAGCGACGGCGAAGGATGAGTTACGTAGTGGAAGCCTTTGTCTTCGCCGAAGACTCCAATTCCCTTTCAATACACCTATGACTTGGTTTGAAATAGACTTGAAAACACATTAGTCATAGCATATGAAAGAGACATGATCAAAGGTATATAAAATGAGCTATATGTGCAAGCTAGCAAAAGAAATTGCGCGAATCAAGAATATTGAGCTCATGCCTAAGTTTGTTAAAAGATTGTTCATCAAGAGGCTTGGTAAAGATATCGGCTAATTGATCTTTAGTATTAATGTAAGAAATCTCGATATCTCCCTTTTGTTGGTGATCCCTCAAAAAGTGATACCGAATGGCTATGTGTTTAGTGCGGCTATGCTCGACGGGATTGTCGGCCATTTTGATTGCACTCTCATTATCACATAGCAAAGGAACTTTGGTTAATTTGTAACCGTAGTCCCGCAGGGTTTGCCTCATCCAAAGCAATTGCGCGCAACAATGGCCTGCGGCAATATACTCGGCTTCGGCGGTGGAAAGAGCGACCGAATTTTGCTTCTTTGAAGCCCAAGACACCAAGGATCTTCCCAAGAACTGGCAAGTCCCCGATGTGCTCTTCCTATTGATTTTACACCCTGCCCAATCGGCATCCGAATAACCAATCAAATCAAATGTGGATCCCCAAGGATACCAAAGCCCAAACTTAGGAGTATAAGCCAAATATCTCAAGATTCGTTTTACGGCCGTAAGGTGAGCTTCCTTAGGGTCGGCTTGGAATCTTGCACACATGCATACGGAAAGCATAATATCCGGTCGAGATGCACATAAATAGAGTAAAGAACCTATCATCGACCGGTATACCTTTTGATCCACGGACTTACCTCCCGTGTCGAGGTCGAGATGCCCATTAGTTCCCATGGGTGTCTTGATGGGTTTGGCATCCTTCATCCCAAACTTGGTTTGAATGTCTTGAGTGTACTTCGTTTGGCTGATGAAGGTGCCCTCTTGGAGTTGTTTGACTTGGAATCCTAGAAAATACTTCAACTCCCCCATCATAGACATCTCGAACTTCTGTGTCATGATCCTACTAAACTCTTCACATGTAGACTCATTAGTAGACCCAAATATAATATCATCAACATAAATTTGGCATACACACAAGTCATTTTCAAGAGTTTTAGTAAAGAGTGTGGGATCGGCCTTTCCGACTTTGAAGCCATTTGCAATAAGGAAATCTCTAAGGCATTCATACCATGCTCTTGGGGCTTGCTTGAGCCCATAAAGCGCCTTAGAGAGCTTATAGACATGGTTAGGATACTCACTCTCTTCAAAGCCGGGAGGTTGCTCAACATAGACCTCTTCCTTGATTGGTCCATTGAGGAAGGCACTTTTCATGTCCATTTGATAAAGCTTAAAGCCATGGTAAGTAGCATAGGCCAATAATATTCGAATTGACTCAAGCCTAGCTACGGGTGCATAGGTTTCACCGAAATCCAAACCTTCGACTTGGGAGTATCCCTTGGCCATAAGTCGAGCTTTGTTCCTTGTCACCACACCATGCTCATCTTGCTTGTTGCGGAAGACCCATTTGGTTCCTACAACATTTTGGTTAGGACGTGGAACTAAATGCCATACCTCATTCCTAGTGAAGTTGTTGAGTTCCTCTTGCATTGCCACCACCCAATCCGAATCTTGAAGTGCTTCCTCTACCCTGTGTGGCTCAATAGACGAAACAAACGAGTAATGTTCGCAAAAGTGTGCAACACGAGATCTAGTGGTTACCCCCTTATGAATGTCGCCGAGGATGGTGTCGACGGGGTGATCTCGTTGGATTGCTTGGTGGACTCTTGGGTGTGGCGGCCTTTGCTCTTCATCCTCCTTGTCTTCCTCATTTGCATCTCCCCCTTGATCATTGCCATCATCTTGAGGTGGCTCATTTGCTTGATCTTCTACTTCATCAACTTGAGCTTCATCCTCATTTTGAGTTGGTGGAGATGCTTGCGTGGAGGAGGATGGTTGATCTTGTGTGTTTGGAGGCTGTTTGGATTCCTTAGGACACACATCCCCGATGGACATGTTCCTTAACGCGATGCACGGAGCCTCGTCATCACCTATCTCATCAAGATCAACATGCTCTACTTGAGAGCCGTTAGTTTCATTAAACACAACGTCACATGAGACTTCAACTAGTCCGGTGGACTTGTTAAAGACCCTATATGCCCTTGTGTTTGAGTCATAACCAAGTAAAAAGCCTTCTACAGTCTTAGGAGCAAATTTAGATTTTCTACCTCTTTTAACTAGAATAAAGCATTTGCTACCAAAGACTCTAAAATATGAAATGTTAGGCTTTTTACCGGTTAGGAGTTCATACGATGTCTTCTTGAGGATTCGGTGAAGATATAACCGGTTGATGGCGTAGCAAGCGGTGTTGACCGCCTCGGCCCAAAACCGATCTGAAGTCTTGTACTCATCAAGCATGGTCCTTGCCATGTCCAATAGAGTTATATTCTTCCTCTCCACTACACCATTTTGTTGAGGTGTGTAGGGAGAAGAGAACTCATGCTTGATTCCCTCCTCCTCAAGGAAGCCTTCGATTTGAGAGTTCTTGAACTCCGTCCCGTTGTCGCTTCTAATTTTCTTGATCCTTAAGCCGAACTCATTTTGAGCCCGTCTCAAGAATCCCTTTAAGGTTTCTTGGGTTTGAGATTTTTCCTGTAAAAAGAATACCCAAGTGAAGCGAGAATAATCATCCACAATAACTAGACAGTACTTACTCCCGCCGATGCTTATGTAGGCTATTGGGCCGAATAGATCCATGTGCAGGAGCTCCAGTGGCCTGTCGGTCGTCATTATGTTCTTATGCGGATGATGAGAGCCAACTTGCTTTCCTGCTTGGCATGCGCTACAAATCCTATCTTTCTCAAAATGAACATTTGTTAGTCCTAAAATGTGTTCTCCCTTTAGAAGCTTATGAAGATTCTTCATCCCAACATGAGCTAGTCGGCGGTGCTAGAGCCAACCCATGTTAGTCTTAGCAATTAAGCAAGTGTCGAGTTCAGCTCTATCAAAATCTACCAAGTATAGCTGACCCTTCTAACACTCCCTTAAATGCTATTGAATCATCACTTCTTCTAAAGACAGTGACACCTATATCAGTGAATAGACAGTTGTAGCCCATTTGACATAATTGGGAAACAGAAAGCAAGTTGTAATCTAAGGAATCAACAAGAAAAACATTGGAAATGGAATGGTCCGGAGATATAGCAATTTTACCCAAACCTTTGACCAAACCTTGATTTCCATCCCCGAATGTGATAGCTCGTTGGGGATCTTGGTTTTCTCATAGGAGGAGAACATTTTCTTCTCCCCTGTCATGTGGTTCGTGCACCCGCTGTCGAGTATCCAACTTGAGCCCCCGGATGCATAAACCTACAAAACAAGTTTAGTTCTTGACTTTAGGTACCCAAATGGTTTTGGGTCCTTTGGCATTAGACACAAGAACTTTGGGTACCCAAACACAAGTCTTTGACCCCTTGTGCTTGCCCCCAACATATTTGGCAACTACCTTGCCGGATTTGTCAGTTAAAACATAAGATGCATCAAAAGTTTTAAAGGAAATGTTTTGATCATTTGATGCACTAGGAGTTTTCTTTCTAGACAACCTAGCACGGGTTGGTTTCCTAGAGCTAGATGTCTCACTCTTATACATAAAAGCATGGTTAGAACCAGAGTGAGACTTCCTAGAATGAATTTTTCTAATTTTGTCCTCGGGATAACCGGCAGGGTATAAAATGTAACCCTCGTTATCCTGAGGCATGGGAGCCTTGCCCTTAACAAAATTGGACAATCTTTTAGGAGGGGCATTAAGTTTGACATTGTCTCCCCTTTGGAAGCCAA
The DNA here is from genome assembly GCF_902167145.1 of Zea mays. NCBI lineage: Eukaryota > Viridiplantae > Streptophyta > Magnoliopsida > Poales > Poaceae > Zea > Zea mays. The sequence continues at coordinate 24,571 of NW_023366845.1, forward strand.
TGCCATCCTTGATGCCAGGGCATCTCCCATTATAAAGCATGCTACGAGCAAATTTAAATTTCTTATTTTCTAGGTTGTGCTCGGCAATTTTAGCATCTAATTTAGCTATATGATCATTTTGTTGTTTAATTAAAATCATGTGATCATGAATAGTATCTACATCAATATCTCTACATCTAGTGCAAATAGTGACATGCTCAATGGTAGATGTAGAGGGTTTGCAAGAATTAAGTTCAACAATCTTAGCATGAAGTATATCATTCTTATCTCTAAGATCGGAAATTGTAATTTTGCAAACATCAAAATCTTTAGCCTTAGCAAGCAATTTTTTATTTTCATCTCCAAGGCTAGCAAGGGAAATGTTTAATTCATCAATCCTAGCAAGCAAATCATCATTATTATCTCTAGGATTGGGAATTGAAACATTGCAAACATGTGAATCAACCTTATTTAAACTAGCATTTTCATTCCTAAGGTTGTCAATCATCTCACGGCAAGTGCTTAGCTCACTAGATAATTTTTCACATTTTTCTACTTCTAGAGCATAAGCATTTTTAACCTTAACATGCTTCTTATTTTCTTTAATAAGGAAGTCCTCTTGGGTGTACAAGAGATCATCCTTTTCATGAATGGCACTAATAAATTCATTAAGTTTTTCTTTTTGTTGCATGTTGAGGTTGGCAAAAAGAGAGCGCAAGTTATCCTCCTCATCACTAGCATTATCATCACTAGAAGACTCATATTTAGTGGATGATTTGGATTTTACCTTCTTTTTGCCGTCCTTTGCCATGAGGCACTTGTGGCCGACGTTTGGGAAGAGAAGTCCCTTGGTGACGGCGATGTTGGCGGCGTCCTCGTCGGAGGAGGAGTCGCTTGAGCTTTCGTCGGAATCCCACTCCCGACAAACATGGGCATCTCCGCCCTTTTTCTTGTAGTACCTCTTCTTCTCCTTTCTTCTCCCTTTCTTGTCGTTGCCTCGGTCACTGTCACTTGATATAGGACATTTAGCAATAAAATGACTGGGCTTACCACATTTGTAGCAAACCTTCTTGGAGCGGGACTTGTAGTCTTTCCCCCTCCTCTGTTTGAGGATTTGGCGGAAGCTCTTGATGACTAGCGCCATTTCTTCATTGTCAAGCTTGGAGGCGTCTATTGGTTGTCGATTTGGTGTAGACTCCTCCTTCTTTTCTTCCGTCGCTTTGAATGCGACGGGTTGAGCTTCGGATGTAGATGGATCATCAAGCTCGTTGATCTTCCTTGAGCCTTCGACCATGCACTCAAAACTTACAAAATGCCTGATAACTTCCTCGGGGGTCATTTTAGTATATCTACGATTACCATGAATTAATTGAACTTGAGTAGGGTTAAGGAAAATAAGAGATCTTAGAATAACCTTAACCACCTCGTGGTCATCCCACTTTACGCTCCCGAGGTTGCGCACTTGGTTCACCAAGGTCTTGAGCCGGTTGTACATATGTTGTGGCTCCTCCCCTTTGCGAAGCCAGAACCGACCGAGCTCCCCCTCGATCGTTTCCCGCTTGGTGATCTTGGTGAGCTCGTCTCCCTCGTGCGCGGTTTTGAGCACATCCCAAACCTCCTTGGCGCTCTTCAACCCTTGAACTTTGTTATACTCCTCTCTACTCAAAGAGGCGAGGAGTATTGTTGTCGCTTGAGAGTTGAAGTGCTCGATTTGGGCCACCTCATCCTCGTCATAGTCTTTATCCCCTACTGACGGTACCTATGCACCAAACTCAACAACATCCCATATACTTTTGTGGAGTGAGGTTAGATGAAATCTCATTAAATCACTCCACCTAGCATAATCTTCACCATCAAAAGTTGGTGGTTTGCCTAATGGGACGGAAAGTAGAGGTGCATGTTTAGAAATGCGAGAATAGTGTAGGGGGATCTTACTAAACTTCTTACGCTCTTGGCGTTTAGAAGTTACGGAGGGCGCATCGGAGTCGGAGGTTGATGTTGATGAAGTGTCAGTCTCGTAGTAGACCACTTTCCTCATCCTCTTTTGCTTGTCCCCGCTTCGATGCGGCTTGTGGGAAGAAGATTTTTCCTTCTTCTCTTTGTGGTGTGAAGAAGATTTCTTCTCCTTCCCTTTGTTGGAGGAGCTCTTCTTCTTCTCCATCCTTTTGGTGCGGGACTCTTCCGATGAAGTGCTCCCGTGGCTTGTAGTGGGCTTTTCGCCGGTCTCCATCTCCTTCTTGGCGTGATCTCCCGACATCACTTCGAGCGGTTAGGCTCTAATGAAGCACCGAGCTTTGATACCAATTGAAAGTCGCCTAGAGGGGGGGTGAATAGGGCGAAACTGAAATTTACAAATATAAACACAACTACAAGCCGGGTTAGCGTTAGTAATAAAGAAACGAGTCCGCGAGAGAGGGTGGAAAACAAATCGCAAGCAAATGAAGAGTGTGACACGCGGATTTGTTTTACCGAGGTTCGGTTCTTGCAAACCTACTCCCCGTTGAGGAGGCCACAAAGGCCGGGTCTCTTTCAACCCTTCCCTCTCTCAAACGATCCCACGGATCGAGTGAGCTTTCTCTTCTCAATCACTTGGAACACAAAGTTCCCACAAGGGCCACCACACAATTGGTGCCTCTTGCCTCGATTACAAGTGAGTGCTTGATCGTAATGAAAGAATCAAGAAAGCACGATTGCAAAAAGGCCAAGCGACAAGAGCGACGAATAACACACGGATCACTTTCTCTCTCAAGTCACTAATCACTAATGATCTCTTTTCTCAATTGTGAAACTTGGAGAGATTGAGGCTTTGAATGTGTCTTGGAATGGAATGCTAGCTCTTGTATTGAATGTTGAAGGTTGGAATGCTTGGATGAAGTGAATGGAGGTGGTTGGGGTTGTATTTATAGCCACCAACCACTTCCTAGCCGTTGCTCCATTCTGCTGAGCGCGGACGGTCCGCGTGCCAGGTCCGGACGGTCCGCCCCAGTAGATCAACGGCTGAAAATGCAACGGTCAGCAGTAACGGCTATATCAACGGCTATATTGCATTTAATGCGTTGTCAGATGTAAGACAGACCCAGTCGCGGACGGTCCGCGATCCTGGCCCGGACGGTCCGCGAACCCGCTATAATTCATTTCTCCGAACCCGTCACCTTCGGGTTTTTCGGTTTCTCACCTACCGGACGGTCCGCGCCAGAGGCCGGACGGTCCGCGCAAGGGCTCGGACGGTCTTTGCTTTTCCTCCGGACAGTCCATAGTGTAGACTTCGATTTTTGCATTGGTTCTGGCCGAGTGACATCCTTGTGTCGCGGACGGTCCGCCGCAAGGGCCCGGACAGTCCGCGCTTGGCCTGTTTTTCCAAAAAGCTTCTCCTGTCCGGAATAATCTACGGTATTTCGGACAGTCGATTTAGTATGGTTATAGATGAACCTTTGGCACCTGTAGAACATATAATCTAGAGCAAAACTAGTCAGTCCAATTGTTTGTGTTGGGCAATTCAACCACCAAAATTATATAGGAACTAGGTGTAAGCCTAATTCCCTTTCAACCATTTCTTGGTCAAAAATCCGTAGGTCTTAGCCTCTAGTATTATTGAAAATGGTCGCTCATGGCTATTTTCATAAAAAATGGGGGTTGTGTGGCCATTTATCATCGACTAGAGGCTCATAAACCTCACCCCACATATGTTTCCTTGCCATAGATTACATTCTTGGATTTCTGGTGGAGACCATTTCTTGGTCAAAAATCCGTAGGTGTTAGCCTTCGGTATTATTGAAAATGGTCGTTCATGGCTATTTTCGACACCCACATATGTTTCCTTGCCATAGATCACATTCTTGGATTTCTGGTGGAGACCATTTCTTGGTCTAAAATCCGTAGGTGTTAGCCTCTAGTATTATTGAAAATGGTCGCTCATGGCTATTTTCAAGGTCGCTCATGGCTATTTTCATAAAAAATGGGGGTTGTGTGGCCATGTATCATCGACTAGAGGCTCATAAACCTCACCCCACATATGTTTCCTTGCCATAGATCACATTCTTGGATTTTTGGTGGAGACCATTTCTTGGTCAAAAACTCGTACGTGTTAGCCTTCGGTATTATTGAAAATGGTCGTTCATGGCTATTTTCGACAAAAATGTGGGTTGTGTGGCCATTGATCATCGACCAGAGGCTCGTACACCTCAACCACATATGTTTCCTTGCCATAGATCACATTCTTGGATTTCTGGTGGAGACCATTTCTTGGTCAAAAATCTGTAGGTGTTAGTCTTCGGTATTTTTGAAAATGGTCGTTCATGGCTATTTTCGACAAAAATGGGGGTTGTGTGGCCATTGATCATCGACCAGAGGCTCGTACACCTCACCCCACATATGTTTCCTTGCCATAGATCACATTCTTGGATTTCTGGTGGAGACCATTTTTGGTCAAAAATCCGTAGGTGTTAGCATTTGGTATTATTGAAAATGTCGTTCATGGCTATTTTCGACAAAAATGGGGGTTGTGTGGCCATTGATCATCGACCAGAGTCTCATACACCTCACCCCACATATGTTTCCTTGCCATATATCACATTTTTGGATTTCTGGTGGAGACGATTTCTTGGTCAGAAATCCGTAGGTGTTAGCCTTCGGTATTATTGAAAATAGTCGTTCATGGCAATTTTTGACAAAAATGGGGGTTGTGTGGCCATTGATCATCGACCAGATGCTCGTACACCTCACCCCACATATGTTTCCTTGCCATAGATCACATTCTTGGATTTCTGGTGGAGACCATTTCTTGGTCAAAAATCTGTAGGTGTTAGCCTTCGGTATTATTGAAAATGGTCATTCATGGCTATTTTCGGCAAAATAGGGGTTGTGTGGCCATTGATCGTCGACCAGAGGCTCATACACCTCACCCCACATATGTTTCCTTGTCGTAGATCACATTCTTGGATTTCTGGTGGAGACCATTTCTTGGTGAAAAATCCGTAGGTGTTAGCCTTCGATATTATTGAAAATGGTCGTTCATGGCTATTTTCGACAAAAAAAGGGGGTTGTGTGGCCATTGATCATCGACCAGAGGCTCATACACCTCACCCCACATATGTTTCCTTGCCATAGATCACATTCTTGGATTTCTGGTGGAGACCATTTCATGGGCAAAAATCCGTAGGTCCTAGCCTCTAGTATTATTGAAAATGGTCGCTCATGGCTATTTTCGGCAAAAATGGGGGTTGTGTGGCCATTGATCATCGACCAGACGCTCATACACTTCAACCCACATATGTTTCCTTGCCATAGAATGACCATTTACAATAATACCGAAGGCTAACACCTACGAATTTTTGACCAAGAAATGGTCTCCACCAGAAATCCAAGAATGTGATCTATGGCAAGGAAACATTTGTGGGGTGAGGTGTATGAGCCTCTGGTGGAAGATCAATGGCCACACAACCCCCATTTTTGTCAAAAATAGCCATGAATGACCATTTTCAATAATATCGAAGGCTAACACCTACGGATTTTTGACCAAGAAATGGTCTCCACCTGAAATCCAAGAATGTGATCTATGGCAAGGAAACATATGTGGGGTGAGGTGTATGAGCGTCTGGTCGATGATCAATGGCCACACAACCCCCATTTTTGTCGAAAATAGCCATGAACGACCATTTTCAATAATACCGAAGGCTAACACCTACGAATTTTTGACCAACAAATGGTCTCCACGAGAAATCCAAGATTCTGATCTATGGCAAGAAAACATATGTGGGGTGAAGTGTACGAGCCTCTGGTCGATGATCAATGGCCACACAACCCCCATTTTTGTCGAAAATAGCCATGAACGACCATTTTCAATAATACCGAAGGCTAACACGTACGGATTTTTGACCAAGAAATGGTCTCCACCAGAAATCCAAGAATGTGATCTATGGCAAGGAAACATATGTGGGGTGAGGTGTATGAGCCTCTGGTCGATGATCAATGGCCACACAACCCCCATTTTTTCGAAAATAGCCATGAACGACCATTTTCAATAATATCGAAGGCTAACACCTACGGATTTTTGACCAAGAAATGGTCTCCACCAGAAATCCAAGAATGTGATCTATGGCAAGGAAACATATGTGGGGTGAGGTGTATGAGCCTCTGGTCGACGATCAATGGCCACACAACCCCCATTTTGCCGAAAATAGCCATGAATGACCATTTTCAATAATATCGAAGGCTAACACCTACGGATTTTTGACCAAGAAATGGTCTCCACCAGAAATCCAAGAATGTGATCTACGACAAGGAAACATATGTGGGGTGAGGTGTATGAGCCTCTGGTCGACGATCAATGGCCACACAACCCCCATTTTGCCGAAAATAGCCATGAATGACCATTTTCAATAATATCGAAGGCTAACACCTACGGATTTTTGACCAAGAAATGGTCTCCACCAGAAATCCAAGAATGTGATCTACGACAAGGAAACATATGTGTAGTGAGGTGTATGAGCCTCTGGTCGAAGATCAATGGCCACACAACCCCCATTTTTGTCGAAAATAGCCATGAACGACCATTTTCAATAATACCGAAGGCTAACACCTACGAATTTTTGACCAACAAATGGTCTCCACGAGAAATCCAAGATTCTGATCTATGGCAAGAAAACATATGTGGGGTGAAGTGTACAAGCCTCTGGTCGATGATCAATGGCTACACAACCCCCATTTTTGTCGAAAATAGCCATGAACGACCATTTTCAATAATACCGAAGGCTAACACGTACGGATTTTTGACCAAGTAATGGTCTCCACCAGAAATCCAAGAATGTGATCTATGGCAAGGAAACATATGTGGGGTGAGGTGTATGAGCCTCTGGTCGATGATCAATGGCCACACAACCCCCATTTTTGTCGAAAATAGCCATGAACAACCATTTTCAATAATATTAGAGGCTAACACGTACGAGTTTTTAACCAAGAAATGGTCTCCACCAGAAATCCAAGAATGTGATCTATGGCAAGGAAACATATGTGGGGTGAGGTGTATGAGCCTCTGGTCGATGATCAATGGCCACACAACCCCCATTTTTGTCGAAAATAGCCATGAACGACCATTTTCAATAATACCGAAGGCTAGCACCTACGGATTTTGACCAAGAAATGGTCTCCACCAGAAATCCAAGAATGTAATCTATGGCAAGGAAACATATGTGGGGTGAGGTTTTGACCAAGAAATGGTCTCCACCAGAAATCCAAGAATGTGATCTATGGCAAGGAAACATATGTGGGGTGAGGTGTATGAGCCTCGGGTCGATGATCAATGGCCACACAACCCCCATTTCTTGGTCAAAGATCCGTAGGTGTTAGCCTTCGGTATTTATGAAAATAGCCATGAGCGACCTTGAAAATAGCCATGAGCGACCTTGAAAATAGCCACGAGCGACCATTTTCAAAAATACCAAAGGCTAACACGTATGGATTTTTGACCAAGAAATGGTCTCCACCAGAAATCCAAGAATGTGATCTATGTCAAGGAAACATATGTGGGGTGAGGTGTATGAGCCTCTGGTCGACGATCAATGGCCACACAACCCCCATTTTTGCCAAAAATAGCCATGAACGACCATTTTCAATAATACCGAAGGCTAACACCTACGGATTTTTGACCAAGAAATGGTCTCCACCAGAAATCCAAGAATGTGATCTATGGCAAGGAAACATATGTGGGGTGAGGTGTATGAGCCTCTTGTCGATGATCAATGGCCACACAACCCCCATTTTTTATGAAAATAGCCATGAACGACCATTTTCAATAATACCGAAGGCTAACACCTATGGATTTTTGACCAAGAAATGGTCTCCACCAGAAATCCAAGAATGTGATCTATGGCAAGGAAACATATGTGGGGATTGGTGTATGAGCCTCTGGTCGATGATCAATGGCCACACAACCCCCATTTTTGTCGAAAATAGCCATGAATGAAGGTGTATGAGCCTCTAGTCGATGATCAATGGCCACACAACCCCCATTTTTGTCGAAAATAGCCATGAACGACCATTTTCAATAATACCGAAGGCTAACACCTACGGATTTTTGACCAAGAAATGGTCTCCACCAGAAATCCAAGAATGTGATCTATGGCAAGGAAACATATGTGGGGTGAGGTGTATGAGCCTCTGGTCGACGATCAATGGCCACACAACCCCCATTTTTGTCAAAAATAGCCATGAACGACCATTTTCAATAATATCGAAGGCTAACACCTACGGATTTTTGACCAAGAAATGGTCTCCACCAGAAATCCAAGAATGTGATCTACGACAAGGAAACATATGTGGGGTGAGGTGTATGAGCGTCTGGTCGATGATCAATGGCCACACAACCCCCATTTTTGTCGAAAATAGCCATGAACGACCATTTTCAATAATACCGAAGGCTAACACCTACAGATTTTTGACCTAGAAATGGTCTCCACCAGAAATCCAAGAATGTGATCTATGGCAAGGAAACATATGTGGGGTGAGGTGTATGAGCGTCTGGTCGATGATCAATGGCCACACAACCCCCATTTTTGTCGAAAATAGCCATGAACGACCATTTTCAATAATACCGAAGGCTAACACCTACGGATTTTTGACCAAGAAATGGTCTCCACTAGAAATGCAAGAATGTGATCTATGGCAAGGAAACATATGTGGGGTGAGGTGTATGAGCCTCTGGTCGATGATCAATGGCCACACAACCCCCATTTTTGTCGAAAATAGCCATGAACGGCCATTTTCAATAATATCGAAGGCTAACACGTACGAGTTTTTGACCAAGAAATGGTCTCCACCAAAAATCCAAGAATGTGATCTATGGCAAGGAAACATATGTGGGGTGAGGTGTATGAGCCTCTCGTCAATGATCAATGGCCACACAACCCCCATTTTTGTCGAAAATAGCCATGAACGACCATTTTCAATAATATCGAAGGCTAACACCTATGGATTTTTAACCAAGAAATGGTCTCCACCAGAAATCCAAGAATAACACCTACGGATTTTTGACCAAGAAATGGTCTCCACCAGAAATCCAAGAATGTGATCTATGGCAAGGAAACATATGTGGGGTGAGGTGTATGAGCCTCTGGTCGATGATCAATGGCCACACAACCCCCATTTTTGTCGAAAATAGCCATGAATGAAGGTGTATGAGCCTCTAGTCGATGATCAATGGCCACACAACCCCCATTTTTGTCGAAAATAGACATGAACGACCATTTTCAATAATACCGAAGGCTAACACCTACGGATTTTTGACCAAGAAATGGTCTCCACCAGAAATCCAAGAATGTGATCTATGGCAAGGAAACATATGTGGGGTGAGGTGTATGAGCCTCTGGTCGACGATCAATGGCCACACAACCCCCATTTTTGTCAAAAATAGCCATGAACGACCATTTTCAATAATATCGAAGGCTAACACCTACGGATTTTTGACCAAGAAATGGTCTCCACCAGAAATCCAAGAATGTGATCTCTGACAAGGAAACATATGTGGGGTGAGGTGTATGAGCGTCTGGTCGATGATCAATGGCCACACAACCCCCATTTTTGTCGAAAATAGCCATGAACGACCATTTTCAATAATACCGAAGGCTAACACCTACGGATTTTTGACCAAGAAATGGTCTCCACCAGAAATCCAAGAATGTGATCTATGGCAAGGAAACATATGTGGGGTGAGGTGTATGAGCGTCTGGTCGATGATCAATGGCCACACAACCCCCATTTTTGTCGAAAATAGCCATGAACGACCATTTTCAATAATACCGAAGGCTAACACCTACGGATTTTTGACCAAGAAATGGTCTCCACCAGAAATCCAAGAATGTGATCTATGGCAAGGAAACATATGTGGGGTGAGGTGTATGAGCCTCTGGTCGATGATCAATGGCCACACAACCCCCATTTTTGTCGAAAATAGCCATGAACGATCATTTTCAATAATACCGAAGGCTAACACCTACGGATTTTTGACCAAGAAATGGTCTCCACCAGAAATCCAAGAATGTGATCTATGGCAAGGAAACATATGTGGGGTGAGGTGTATGAGCCTCTGGTCGATGATCAATGGCCACACAACCCCCATTTTTGTCGAAAATAGCCATGAACGACCATTTTCAATAATATCAAAGGCTAACACCTACGGATTTTTAACCAAGAAATGGTCTCCACCAGAAATCCAAGAATAACACCTACGGATTTTTGACGAAGAAATGGTCTCCACCAGAAATCCAAGAATGTGATCTATGGCAAGGAAACATATGTGGGGTGAGGTGTATGAGCCTCTGGTCGATGATCAATGGCCACACAACCCCCATTTTTGTCGAAAATAGCCATGAATGAAGGTGTATGAGCCTCTAGTCGATGATCAATGGCCACACAACCCCCATTTTTGTCGAAAATAGACATGAACGACCATTTTCAATAATACCGAAGGCTAACACCTACGGATTTTTGACCAAGAAATGGTCTCCACCAGAAATCCAAGAATGTGATCTATGGCAAGGAAACATATGTGGGGTGAGGTGTATGAGCCTCTGGTCGACGATCAATGGCCACACAACCCCCATTTTTGTCAAAAATAGCCATGAACGACCATTTTCAATAATATCGAAGGCTAACACCTACGGATTTTTGACCAAGAAATGGTCTCCACCAGAAATCCAAGAATGTGATCTCTAACAAGGAAACATATGTGGGGTGAGGTGTATGAGCGTCTGGTCGATGATCAATGGCCACACAACCCCCATTTTTGTCAAAAATAGCCATGAACGACCATTTTCAATAATACCGAAGGCTAACACCTACGGATTTTTGACCAAGAAATGGTCTCCACCAGAAATCCAAGAATGTGATCTATGGCAAGGAAACATATGTGGGGTGAGGTGTATGAGCGTCTGGTCGATGATCAATGGCCACACAACCCCCATTTTTGTCGAAAATAGCCATGAACGACCATTTTCAATAATACCGAAGGCTAACACCTACGGATTTTTGACCAAGAAATGGTCTCCACCAGAAATCCAAGAATGTGATCTATGGCAAGGAAACATATGTGGGGTGAGGTGTATGAGCCTCTGGTCGATGATCAATGGCCACACAACCCCCATTTTTGTCGAAAATAGCCATGAACGACCATTTTCAATAATACCGAAGGCTAACACCTACGGATTTTTGACCAAGAAATGGTCTCCACCAGAAATCCAAGAATGTGATCTATGGCAAGGAAACATATGTGGGGTGAAGTGTATGAGCGTCTGGTCGATGATCAATGGCCACACAACCCCCATTTTTGTCGAAAATAGCCATGAACGATCATTTTCAATAATACTAGAGGCTAAGACCTACGGATTTTTGCCCATGAAATGGTCTCCACCAGAAATCCAAGAATGTGATCTATGGCAAGGAAACATATGTGGGGTGAGGTGTATGAGCCTCTGGTCGATGATCAATGGCCACACAACCCCCTTTTTTTGTCGAAAATAGCCATGAACGACCATTTTCAATAATATCGAAGGCTAACACCTACGGATTTTTCACCAAGAAATGGTCTCCACCAGAAATCCAAGAATGTGATCTACGACAAGGAAACATATGTGGGGTGAGGTGTATGAGCCTCTGGTCGACGATCAATGGCCACACAATCCCCATTTTGCCGAAAATAGCCATGAATGACCATTTTCAATAATACCGAAGGCTAACACCTACGGATTTTTGACCAAGAAATGGTCTCCACCAGAAATCCAAGAATGTGATCTATGGCAAGGAAGCATATGTGGTTGAGGTGTACGAGCCTCTGGTCGATGATCAATGGCCACACAACCCCCATTTTTGTCGAAAATAGCCATGAACGACCATTTTCAATAATACCGAAGGCTAACACGTACGAGTTTTTGACCAAGAAATGGTCTCCACCAGAAATCCAAGAATGTGATCTATGGCAAGGAAACATATGTGGGGTGAGGTTTATGAGCCTCTAGTCGATGATAAATGGCCACACAACCCCCATTTTTTATGAAAATAGCCATGAGCGACCTTGAAAATAGCCATGAGCGACCATTTTCAATAATACTAGAGGCTAACACCTACGGATTTTAGACCAAGAAATGGTCTCCACCAGAAATCCAAGAATGTGATCTATGGAAAGGAAACATATGTGGGTGTCGAAAATAGCCATGAACGACCATTTTCAATAATACCGAAGGCTAACACCTACGGATTTTTGACCAAGAAATGGTCTCCACCAGAAATCCAAGAATGTAATCTATGGCAAGGAAACATATGTGGGGTGAGGTTTATGAGCCTCTAGTCGATGATAAATGGCCACACAACCCCCATTTTTTATGAAAATAGCCATGAGCGACCATTTTCAATAATACTAGAGGCTAAGACCTACGGATTTTTGACCAAGAAATGGTTGAAAGGGAATTAGGATTACACCTAGTTCCTATATAATTTTGGTGGTTGAATTGCCCAACACAAACAATTGGACTGACTAGTTTTGCTCTAGATTATATGTTCTACAGGTGCCAAAGGTTCATCTATAACCATACTAAATCGACTGTCCGAAATACCGTAGATTATTCCGGACAGGAGAAGCTTTTTGGAAAAACAGGCCAAGCGCGGACTGTCCGGGCCCTTGCGGCGGACCGTCCGCGACACAAGGATGTCACTCGGCCAGAACCAATGCAAAAATCGAAGTCTACACTATGGACTGTCCGGAGGAAAAGCAAAGACCGTCCGAGCCCTTGCGCGGACCGTCCGGCCTCTGGCGCGGACCGTCTGGTAGGTGAGAAACCGAAAAACCCGAAGGTGACGGGTTCGGAGAAATGAATTATAGCGGGTTCGCGGACCGTCCGGGCCAGGATCGCGGACCGTCCGCGACTGGGTCTGTCTGACATCTGACAACGCATTAAATGCAATATAGCCGTTGATATAGCCGTTACTGCTGACCGTTGCATTTTCAGCCGTTGATCTACTGGGGCGGACCGTCCGGACCTGGCACGCGGACCGTCCGCGCTCAGCAGAATGGAGCAACGGCTAGGAAGTGGTTGGTGGCTATAAATACAACCCCAACCACCTCCATTCACTTCATCCAAGCATTCCAACCTTCAACATTCAATACAAGAGCTAGCATTCCATTCCAAGACACATTCAAAGCCTCCATCTCTCCAAGTTTCACAATTGAGAAAAGAGATCATTAGTGATTAGTGACTTGAGAGAGAAAGTGATCCGTGTGTTATTCGTCGCTCTTGTCGCTTGGCCTTTTTGCAATCGTGCTTTCTTGATTCTTTCATTACGATCAAGCACTCACTTGTAATCGAGGCAAGAGGCACCAATTGTGTGGTGGCCCTTGTGGGAACTTTGTGTTCCAAGTGATTGAGAAGAGAAAGCTCACTCGATCCGTGGGATCGTTTGAGAGAGGGAAGGGTTGAAAGAGACCCGGCCTTTGTGGCCTCCTCAACGGGGAGTAGGTTTGCAAGAACCGAACCTCGGTAAAACAAATCCGCGTGTCACACTCTTCATTTGCTTGCGATTTGTTTTCCACCCTCTCTCGCGGACTCGTTTCTTTATTACTAACGCTAACCCGGCTTGTAGTTGTGTTTATATTTGTAAATTTCAGTTTCGCCCTATTCACCCCCCTCTAGGCGACTTTCAATTGGTATCAAAGCTCGGTGCTTCATTAGAGCCTAACCGCTCGAAGTGATGTCGGGAGATCACGCCAAGAAGGAGATGGAGACCGGCGAAAAGCCCACTACAAGCCACGGGAGCACTTCATCGGAAGAGTCCCGCACCAAAAGGAGGGAGAAGAAGAAGAGCTCCTCCAACAAAGGGAAGGAGAAGAAATCTTCTTCTCACCACAAAGAGAAGAAGGAAAATTCTTCTTCCCACAAGCCGCATCGAAGCGGGGACAAGCAAAAGAGGATGAGGAAAGTGGTCTACTACGAGACCGACACTTCATCAACATCAACCTCCGACTCCGATGCGCCCTCCATAACTTCTAAACGCCAAGAGCGTAAGAAGTTTAGTAAGATCCCCCTACACTATTCTCGCATTTCTAAACATGCACCTCTACTTTCCGTCCCATTAGGCAAACCACCAACTTTTGATGGTGAAGATTATGCTAGGTGGAGTGATTTAATGAGATTTCATCTAACCTCACTCCACAAAAGTATATGGGATGTTGTTGAGTTTGGTGCACAGGTACCGTCAGTAGGGGATAAAGACTATGACGAGGATGAGGTGGCCCAAATCGAGCACTTCAACTCTCAAGCAACAACAATACTCCTCGCCTCTTTGAGTAGAGAGGAGTATAACAAAGTTCAAGGGTTGAAGAGCGCCAAGGAGGTTTGGGATGTGCTCAAAACCGCGCACGAGGGAGACGAGCTCACCAAGATCACCAAGCGGGAAACGATCAAGGGGGAGCTCGGTCGGTTCCGGCTTCGCAAAGGGGAGGAGCCACAACATATGTACAACCGACTCAAGACCTTGGTGAACCAAGTGCGCAACCTCGGGAGCGTAAAGTGGGATGACCACGAGGTGGTTAAGGTTATTCTAGGATCTCTTATTTTCCTTAACCCTACTCAAGTTCAATTAATTCATGGTAATCGTAGATATACTAAAATGACCCCCGAGGAAGTTATCGGGCATTTTGTAAGTTTTGAGTGCATGGTCGAAGGCTCAAGGAAGATCAACGAGCTTGATGATCCATCTACATCCGAAGCTCAACCCGTCGCATTCAAAGCGACGGAAGAAAAGAAGGAGGAGTCTACACCAAATCGACAACCAATAGACGCCTCCAAGCTTGACAATGAAGAAATGGCGCTAGTCATCAAGAGCTTCCGCCAAATCCTCAAACAGAGGAGGGGGAAAGACTACAAGTCCCGCTCCAAGAAGGTTTGCTACAAATGTGGTAAGCCCGGTCATTTTATTGCTAAATGTCCTATATCAAGTGACAGTGACCGAGGCAACGACAAGAAAGGGAGAAGAAAGGAGAAGAAGAGGTACTACAAGAAGAAGGGCGGAGATGCCCATGTTTGTCGGTAGTGGGATTCCGACGAAAGCTCAAGCGACTCCTCCGACGACGAGGACGCCGCCAACATCGCCGTCACCAAGGGACTTCTCTTCCCAAACGTCGGCCACAAGTGCCTCATGGCAAAGGACGGCAAAAAGAAGGTAAAATCCAAATCATCCACTAAATATGAGTCTTCTAGTGATGATAATGCTAGTGATGAGGAGGATAACTTGCGCTCTCTTTTTGCCAACCTCAACATGCAACAAAAAGAAAAACTTAATGAATTGATTAGTGCCATTCATGAAAAGGATGATCTCTTGGACACCCAAGAGGACTTCCTTATTAAAGAAAATAAGAAGCATGTTAAGGTTAAAAATGCTTATGCTCTAGAAGTAGAAAAATGTGAAAAATTATCTAGTGAGCTAAGCACTTGCCGTGAGATGATTGACAACCTTAGGAATGAAAATGCTAGTTTAAATAAGGTTGATTCACATGTTTGCAATGTTTCAATTCCCAATCCTAGAGATAATAATGATGATTTGCTTGCTAGGATTGATGAATTAAACATTTCCCTTGCTAGCCTTAGAGATAAAAATAAAAAATTGCTTGCTAAGGCTAAAGATTTTGATGTTTGCAAAATTACAATTTCCGATCTTAGAGATAAGAATGATATACTTCATGCTAAGATTGTTGAACTTAATTCTTGCAAACCCTCTACATCTACCATTGAGCATGTCACTATTTGCACTAGATGTAGAGATATTGATGTAGATGCTATTCATGATCACATGATTTTAATTAAACAACAAAATGATCATATAGCTAAATTAGATGCTAAAATTGCCGAGCACAACCTAGAAAATGAGAAATTTAAATTTGCTCGTAGCATGCTTTATAATGGGAGACGCCGTGGCATCAAGGATGACATTGGCTTCCAAAGGGGAGACAATGTCAAACTTAATGCCCCTCCTAAAAGATTGTCCAATTTTGTTAAGGGCAAGGCTCCCATGCCTCAGGATAACGAGGGTTACATTTTATACCCTGCCGGTTATCCCGAGGACAAAATTAGAAAAATTCATTCTAGGAAGTCTCACTCTGGTTCTAACCATGCTTTTATGTATAAGAGTGAGACATCTAGCTCTAGGCAACCAACCCGTGCTAGGTTGTCTAGAAAGAAAACTCCTAGTGCATCAAATGATCAAAACATTTCCTTTAAAACTTTTGATGCATCTTATGTTTTAACTAACAAATCCGGCAAGGTAATTGCCAAATATGTTGGGGGCAAGCACAAGGGGTCAAAGACTTGTGTTTGGGTACCCAAAGTTCTTGTGTCTAATGCCAAAG
The DNA here is from genome assembly GCF_902167145.1 of Zea mays. Lineage (NCBI taxonomy): Eukaryota > Viridiplantae > Streptophyta > Magnoliopsida > Poales > Poaceae > Zea > Zea mays. Next base: position 40,934 of record NW_023366845.1, read on the forward strand.
GACCCAAAACCATTTGGGTACCTAAAGTCAAGAACTAAACTTGTTTTGTAGGTTTATGCATCCGGGGGCTCAAGTTGGATACTCGACAGCGGGTGCACGAACCACATGACAGGGGAGAAGAAAATGTTCTCCTCCTATGAGAAAAACCAAGATCCCCAACGAGCTATCACATTCGGGGATGGAAATCAAGGTTTGGTCAAAGGTTTGGGTAAAATTGCTATATCTCCGCACCATTCCATTTCCAATGTTTTTCTTGTTGATTCCTTAGATTACAACTTGCTTTCTGTTTCCCAATTATGTCAAATGGGCTACAACTGTCTATTCACTGATATAGGTGTCACTGTCTTTAGAAGAAGTGATGATTCAATAGCATTTAAGGGAGTGTTAGAGGGTCATCTATACTTGGTAGATTTTGATAGAGCTGAACTCGACACTTGCTTAATTGCTAAGACTAACATGGGTTGGCTCTGGCACCGCCGACTAGCTCATGTTGGGATGAAGAATCTTCATAAGCTTCTAAAGGGAGAACACATTTTAGGACTAACAAATGTTCATTTTGAGAAAGACAGGATTTGTAGCGCATGCCAAGCAGGAAAGCAAATTGGCTCTCATCATCCGCATAAGAACATAATGATGACCGACAGGCCACTGGAGCTCCTGCACATGGATCTATTCGGCCCAATAGCCTACATAAGCATCGGCGGGAGTAAGTACTGTCTAGTTATTGTGGATGATTATTCTCGCTTCACTTGGGTATTCTTTTTACAGGAAAAATCTCAAACCCAAGAAACCTTAAAGGGATTCTTGAGACGGGCTCAAAATGAGTTCGGCTTAAGGATCAAGAAAATTAGAAGCGACAACGGGACGGAGTTCAAGAACTCTCAAATCGAAGGCTTCCTTGAGGAGGAGGGAATCAAGCATGAGTTCTCTTCTCCCTACACACCTCAACAAAATGGTGTAGTGGAGAGGAAGAATAGAACTCTATTGGACATGGCAAGGACCATGCTTGATGAGTACAAGACTTCGGATCGGTTTTGGGCCGAGGCGGTCAACACCGCTTGCTACGCCATCAACCGGTTATATCTTCACCGAATCCTCAAGAAGACATTGTATGAACTCCTAACCGGTAAAAAGCCCAACATTTCATATTTTAGAGTCTTTGGTAGCAAATGCTTTATTCTAGTTAAAAGAGGTAGAAAATCTAAATTTGCTCCTAAGACTGTAGAAGGCTTTTTACTTGGTTATGACTCAAACACAAGGGCATATAGGGTCTTTAACAAGTCCACCGGACTAGTTGAAGTCTCATGTGACGTTGTGTTTGATGAAACTAACGGCTCTCAAGTAGAGCATGTTGATCTTGATGAGATAGGTGATGACGAGGCTCCGTGCATCGCGTTAAGGAACATGTCCATCGGGGATGTGTGTCCTAAGGAATCCAAAGAGCCTCCAAACACACAAGATCAACCATCCTCCTCCACGCAAGCATCTCCACCAACTCAAAATGAGGATGAAGCTCAAGTTGATGAAGTAGAAGATCAAGCAAATGAGCCACCTCAAGATGATGGCAATGATCAAGGGGGAGATGCAAATGAGGAAGACAAGGAGGATGAAGAGCAAAGGCCGCCACACCCAAGAGTCCACCAAGCAATCCAACGAGATCACCCCATCGACACCATCCTCGGCGACATTCATAAGGGGGTAACCACTAGATCTCGTGTTGCACACTTTTGCGAACATTACTCGTTTGTTTCCTCTATTGAGCCACACAGGGTAGAGGAAGCACTTCAAGATTCGGATTGGGTGGTGGCAATGCAACAGGAACTCAACAACTTCACTAGGAATGAGGTATGGCATTTAGTTCCACGTCCTAACCAAAATGTTGTAGGAACCAAATGGGTCTTCCGCAACAAGCAAGATGAGCATGGTGTGGTGACAAGGAACAAAGCTCGACTTGTGGCCAAGGGATACTCCCAAGTCGAAGGTTTGGATTTCGGTGAAACCTATGCACCCGTAGCTAGGCTTGAGTCAATTCGAATATTATTGGCCTATGCTACTTACCATGGCTTTAAGCTTTATCAAATGGACGTGAAAAGTGCCTTCCTCAATGGACCAATCAAGGAAGAGGTCTATGTTGAGCAACCTCCTGGCTTTGAAGACAGTGAGTATCCTAACCATGTCTATAAGCTCTCTAAGGCGCTTTATGGGCTCAAGCAAGCCCCAAGAGCATGGTATGAATGCCTTAGAGATTTCCTTATTGCAAATGGCTTCAAAGTCGGAAAGGCCGATCCCACACTCTTTACTAAAACTCTTGAAAATGACTTGTTTGTATGCCAAATTTATGTTGATGATATTATATTTGGGTCTACTAATGAGTCTACATGTGAAGAGTTTAGTAGGATCATGACACAGAAGTTCGAGATGTCTATGATGGGGGAGTTGAAGTATTTTCTAGGATTCCAAGTCAAACAACTCCAAGAGGGCACCTTCATCAGCCAAACGAAGTACACTCAAGACATTCTAACCAAGTTTGGGATGAAGGATGCCAAACCCATCAAGACACCCATGGGAACTAATGGGCATCTCGACCTCGACACGGGAGGTAAGTCCGTGGATCAAAAGGTATACCGGTCGATGATAGGTTCTTTACTCTATTTATGTGCATCTCGACCGGATATTATGCTTTCCGTATGCATGTGTGCAAGATTCCAAGCCGACCCTAAGGAAGCTCACCTTACGACCGTAAAACGAATCTTGAGATATTTGGCTTATACTCCTAAGTTTGGGCTTTGGTATCCTTGGGGATCCACATTTGATTTGATTGGTTATTCGGATGCCGATTGGGCGGGGTGTAAAATCAATAGGAAGAGCACATCGGGGACTTGCCAGTTCTTGGGAAGATCCTTGGTGTCTTGGGCTTCAAAGAAGCAAAATTCGGTCGCTCTTTCCACCGCCGAAGCCGAGTATATTGCCGCAGGCCATTGTTGCGCGCAATTGCTTTGGATGAGGCAAACCCTGCGGGACTACGGTTACAAATTAACCAAAGTTCCTTTGCTATGTGATAATGAGAGTGCAATCAAAATGGTCGACAATCCCGTCGAGCATAGCCGCACTAAACACATAGCCATTCGGTATCACTTTTTGAGGGATCACCAACAAAAGGGAGATATCGAGATTTCTTACATTAATACTAAAGATCAATTAGCCGATATCTTTACCAAGCCTCTTGATGAACAATCTTTTAACAAACTTAGGCATGAGCTCAATATTCTTGATTCGCGCAATTTCTTTTGCTAGCTTGCACATATAGCTCATTTTATATACCTTTGATCATGTCTCTTTCATATGCTATGACTAATGTGTTTTCAAGTCTATTTCAAACCAAGTCATAGGTGTATTGAAAGGGAATTGGAGTCTTCGGCGAAGACAAAGGCTTCCACTACGTAACTCATCCTTCGCCGTCGCTCCAAGCAACTCTCCGTTCAAGGGGGAGAAAACTTGAGCACCAAGCAAAAGGACTTCGTCTTTGGTATAATCTTAACTCATTTATTTATGACCAAAGGGGAAGAAAGCACTTCGAGGGCTCTAATGATTCCGTTTTTGGCGATTCATGCCAAAGGGGAAGAAAGTAAGAGCCCAAAGCAAAAGGACCGCACCACCACCAATTTCAAAAACTTAACTTAAGTGTTGAATATTTTCAATTGGTATCCTATTGTGTTCAAAAGGGGGAGAAAGTAGTATTTCAAAATGATACATCAAAACCCTCTTGAACACTAAGAGGAGAATCTCATTTAGGGGGAGTTTTGTTTAGTCAAAGGAAAAGCATTTGAAACAGGGGGAGAAAATTTCAAATCTTGAAAATGCTTCTCAAAATCTTATTCATTTGCCTTTGACTATTTGCAAAAGAACTTTGAAAATATTTACAAAAGATTTTACAAAAACAAAACATGTGGTGCAAGCGTGGTCCAAAATGTTAAAAATGAAGAAACAATCCATGCATATCTTGTAAGCATTTATATTGGCTCAATTCCAAGCAACCTTTGCACTTACATTATGCAAACTAGTTCAATTATGCACTTCTACATTTGCTTTGGTTTGTGTTGGCATCAATCACCAAAAAGGGGGAGATTGAAAGGGAATTAGGCTTACACCTAGTTCCTATATAATTTTGGTGGTTGAATTGCCCAACACAAACAATTGGACTGACTAGTTTTGCTCTAGATTATATGTTCTACAGGTGCCAAAGGTTCATCTATAACCATACTAAATCGACTGTCCGAAATACCGTAGATTATTCCGGACAGGAGAAGCTTTTTGGAAAAACAGGCCAAGCGCGGACTGTCCGGGCCCTTGCGGCGGACCGTCCGCGACACAAGGATGTCACTCGGCCAGAACCAATGCAAAAATCGAAGTCTACACTATGGACTGTCCGGAGGAAAAGCAAAGACCGTTCGAGCCCTTGCGCGGACCGTCCGGCCTCTGGCGCGGACCGTCCGGTAGGTGAGAAACCAAAAAACCCGAAGGTGACGGGTTCGGAGAAATGAATTATAGCGGGTTCGCGGACCGTCCGGGCCAGGATCGCGGACCGTCCGCGACTGGGTCTGTCTGACATCTGACAACGCATTAAATGCAATATAGCCGTTGATATAGCCGTTACTGCTGACCGTTGCATTTTCAGCCGTTGATCTACTGGGGCGGACCGTCCGGACCTGGCACGCGGACCGTCCGCGCTCAGCAGAATGGAGCAACGGCTAGGAAGTGGTTGGTGGCTATAAATACAACCCCAACCACCTCCATTCACTTCATCCAAGCATTCCAACCTTCAACATTCAATACAAGAGCTAGCATTCCATTCCAAGACACATTCAAAGCCTCCATCTCTCCAAGTTTCACAATTGAGAAAAGAGATCATTAGTGATTAGTGACTTGAGAGAGAAAGTGATCCGTGTGTTATTCGTCGCTCTTGTCGCTTGGCCTTTTTGCAATCGTGCTTTCTTGATTCTTTCATTACGATCAAGCACTCACTTGTAATCGAGGCAAGAGGCACCAATTGTGTGGTGTCCCTTGTGGGAACTTTGTGTTCCAAGTGATTGAGAAGAGAAAGCTCACTCGATCCGTGGGATCGTTTGAGAGAGGGAAGGGTTGAAAGAGACCCGGCCTTTGTGGCCTCCTCAACGGGGAGTAGGTTTGCAAGAACCGAACCTCGGTAAAACAAATCCGCGTGTCACACTCTTCATTTGCTTGCGATTTGTTTTCCACCCTCTCTCGCGGACTCGTTTCTTTATTACTAACGCTAACCCGGCTTGTAGTTGTGTTTATATTTGTAAATTTCAGTTTCGCCCTATTCACCCCCCCTCTAGGCGACTTTCAATTGGTATCAAAGCTCGGTGCTTCATTAGAGCCTAACCGCTCGAAGTGATGTCGGGAGATCACGCCAAGAAGGAGATGGAGACCGGCGAAAAGCCCACTACAAGCCACGGGAGCACTTCATCGGAAGAGTCCCGCACCAAAAGGAGGGAGAAGAAGAAGAGCTCCTCCAACAAAGGGAAGGAGAAGAAATCTTCTTCTCACCACAAAGAGAAGAAGGAAAAATCTTCTTCCCACAAGCCGCATCGAAGCGGGGACAAGCAAAAGAGGATGAGGAAAGTGGTCTACTACGAGACCGACACTTCATCAACATCAACCTCCGACTCCGATGCGCCCTCCAGTAACTTCTAAACGCCAAGAGCGTAAGAAGTTTAGTAAGATCCCCCTACACTATTCTCGCATTTCTAAACATGCACCTCTACTTTCCGTCCCATTAGGCAAACCACCAACTTTTGATGGTGAAGATTATGCTAGGTGGAGTGATTTAATGAGATTTCATCTAACCTCACTCCACAAAAGTATATGGGATGTTGTTGAGTTTGGTGCACAGGTACCGTCAGTAGGGGATAAAGACTATGACGAGGATGAGGTGGCCCAAATCGAGCACTTCAACTCTCAAGCGACAACAATACTCCTCGCCTCTTTGAGTAGAGAGGAGTATAACAAAGTTCAAGGGTTGAAGAGCGCCAAGGAGGTTTGGGATGTGCTCAAAACCGCACACGAGGGAGACGAGCTCACCAAGATCACCAAGCGGGAAACTGATCGAGGGGGAGCTCGGTCGGTTCCGGCTTCGCAAAGGGGAGGAGCCACAACATATGTACAACCGGCTCAAGACCTTGGTGAACCAAGTGCGCAACCTCGGGAGCGTAAAGTGGGATGACCACGAGGTGGTTAAGGTTATTCTAAGATCTCTTATTTTCCTTAACCCTACTCAAGTTCAATTAATTCATTGTAATCGTAGATATACTAAAATGACCCCCGAGGAAGTTATCGGGCATTTTGTAAGTTTTGAGTGCATGGTCGAAGGCTCAAGTAAGATCAACGAGCTTGATGATCCATCTACATCCGAAGCTCAACCCGTCGCATTCAAAGCGACGGAAGAAAAGAAGGAGGAGTCTACACCAAATCGACAACCAATAGACGCCTCCAAGCTTGACAATGAAGAAATGGCGCTAGTCATCAAGAGCTTCCGCCAAATCCTCAAACAGAGGAGGGGGAAAGACTACAAGTCCCGCTCCAAGAAGGTTTGCTACAAATGTGGTAAGCCCGGTCATTTTATTGCTAAATGTCCTATATCAAGTGACAGTGACCGAGGCAACGACAAGAAAGGGAGAAGAAAGGAGAAGAAGAGGTACTACAAGAAGAAGGGCGGAGATGCCCATGTTTGTCGGGAGTGGGATTCCGACGAAAGCTCAAGCGACTCCTTCGACGACGAGGACGCCGCCAACATCGCCGTCACCAAGGGACTTCTCTTCCCAAACGTCGGCCACAAGTGCCTCATGGCAAAGGACGACAAAAAGAAGGTAAAATCCAAATCATCCACTAAATATGAGTCTTCTAGTGATGATAATGCTAGTGATGAGGAGGATAACTTGCGCTCTCTTTTTGCCAACCTCAACATGCAACAAAAAGAAAAACTTAATGAATTGATTAGTGCCATTCATGAAAAGGATGATCTCTTGGACACCCAAGAGGACTTCCTTATTAAAGAAAATAAGAAGCATGTTAAGGTTAAAAATGCTTATGCTCTAGAAGTAGAAAAATGTGAAAAATTATCTAGTGAGCTAAGCACTTGCCGTGAGATGATTGACAACCTTAGGAATGAAAATGCTAGTTTAAATAAGGTTGATTCACATATTTGCAATGCTTCAATTCCCAATCCTAGAGATAATAATGATGATTTGCTTGCTAGGATTGATGAATTAAACATTTCCCTTGCTAGCCTTAGAGATGAAAATAAAAAAATGCTTGCTAAGGCTAAAGATTTTGATGTTTGCAAAATTACAATTTCCGATCTTAGAGATAAGAATGATATACTTCATGCTAAGATTGTTGAACTTAATTCTTGCAAACCCTCTACATCTACCATTGAGCATGTCACTATTTGCACTAGATGTAGAGATATTGATGTAGATGCTACTCATGATCACATGATTTTAATTAAACAACAAAATGATCATATAGCTAAATTAGATGCTAAAATTGCCGAGCACAACCTAGAAAATGAGAAATTTAAATTTGCTCGTAGCATGCTTTATAATGGGAGACAGCCCTGGCATCAAGGATGGCATTGGCTTCCAAAGGGGAGACAATGTCAAACTTAATGCCCCTCCTAAAAGATTGTCCAATTTTGTTAAGGGCAAGGCTCCCAGGCCTCAGGATAATGAGGGTTACATTTTATACCCTGCCGGTTATCCCGAGGACAAAATTAGAAAAATTCATTCTAGGAAGTCTCACTCTGGTTCTAACCATGCTTTTATGTATAAGAGTGAGACATCTAGCTCTAGGCAACCAACCCGTGCTAGGTTGTCTAGAAAGAAAACTCCTAGTGCATCAAATGATCAAAACATTTCCTTTAAAACTTTTGATGCATCTTATGTTTTAACTAACAAATCCGGCAAGGTAGTTGCCAAATATGTTGGGGGCAAGCACAAGGGGTCAAAGACTTGTGTTTGGGTACCCAAAGTTCTTGTGTCTAATGCCAAAGGACCCAAAACCATTTGGGTACCTAAAGTCAAGAACTAAACTTGTTTTGTAGGTTTATGCATCCGGGGGCTCAAGTTGGATACTCGACAGCGGGTGCACGAACCACATGACAGGGGAGAAGAAAATGTTCTCCTCCTATGAGAAAAACCAAGATCCCCAACGAGCTATCACATTCGGGGATGGAAATCAAGGTTTGGTCAAAGGTTTGGGTAAAATTGCTATATCTCCGGACCATTCCATTTCCAATGTTTTTCTTGTTGATTCCTTAGATTACAACTTGCTTTCTGTTTCCCAATTATGTCAAATGGGCTACAACTGTCTATTCACTGATATAGGTGTCACTGTCTTTAGAAGAAGTGATGATTCAATAGCATTTAAGGGAGTGTTAGAGGGTCATCTATACTTGGTAGATTTTGATAGAGCTGAACTCGACACTTGCTTAATTGCTAAGACTAACATGGGTTGGCTCTGGCACCGCCGACTAGCTCATGTTGGGATGAAGAATCTTCATAAGCTTCTAAAGGGAGAACACATTTTAGGACTAACAAATGTTCATTTTGAGAAAGACAGGATTTGTAGCGCATGCCAAGCAGGAAAGCAAGTTGGCTCTCATCATCCGCATAAGAACATAATGACGACCGACAGGCCACTGGAGCTCCTGCACATGGATCTATTCGGCCCAATAGCCTACATAAGCATCGGCGGGAGTAAGTACTGTCTAGTTATTGTGGATGATTATTCTCGCTTCACTTGGGTATTCTTTTTACAGGAAAAATCTCAAACCCAAGAAACCTTAAAGGGATTCTTGAGACGGGCTCAAAATGAGTTCGGCTTAAGGATCAAGAAAATTAGAAGCGACAACGGGACGGAGTTCAAGAACTCTCAAATCGAAGGCTTCCTTGAGGAGGAGGGAATCAAGCATGAGTTCTCTTCTCCCTACACACCTCAACAAAATGGTGTAGTGGAGAGGAAGAATAGAACTCTATTGGACATGGCAAGGACCATGCTTGATGAGTACAAGACTTCGGATCGGTTTTGGGCCGAGGCGGTCAACACCGCTTGCTACGCCATCAACCGGTTATATCTTCACCGAATCCTCAAGAAGACATCGTATGAACTCCTAACCAGGTAAAAAGCCCAACATTTCATATTTTAGAGTCTTTGGTAGCAAATGCTTTATTCTAGTTAAAAGAGGTAGAAAATCTAAATTTGCTCCTAAGACTGTAGAAGGCTTTTTACTTGGTTATGACTCAAACACAAGGGCATATAGGGTCTTTAACAAGTCCACCGGACTAGTTGAAGTCTCATGTGACGTTGTGTTTGATGAAACTAACTGGCTCTCAAGTAGAGCATGTTGATCTTGATGAGATAGGTGATGACGAGGCTCCGTGCATCGCGTTAAGGAACATGTCCATCGGGGATGTGTGTCCTAAGGAATCCAAAGAGCCTCCAAACACACAAGATCAACCATCCTCCTCCACGCAAGCATCTCCACCAACTCAAAATGAGGATGAAGCTCAAGTTGATGAAGTAGAAGATCAAGCAAATGAGCCACCTCAAGATGATGGCAATGATCAAGGGGGAGATGCAAATGAGGAAGACAAGGAGGATGAAGAGCAAAGGCCGCCACACCCAAGAGTCCACCAAGCAATCCAACGAGATCACCCCGTCGACACCATCCTCGGCGACATTCATAAGGGGGTAACCACTAGATCTCGTGTTGCACACTTTTGCTGAACATTACTCGTTTGTTTCCTCTATTGAGCCACACAGGGTAGAGGAAGCACTTCAAGATTCGGATTGGGTGGTGGCAATGCAAGAGGAACTCAACAACTTCACTAGGAATGAGGTATGGCATTTAGTTCCACGTCCTAACCAAAATGTTGTAGGAACCAAATGGGTCTTCCGCAACAAGCAAGATGAGCATGGTGTGGTGACAAGGAACAAAGCACGACTTGTGGCCAAGGGATACTCCCAAGTCGAAGGTTTGGATTTCGGTGAAACCTATGCACCCGTAGCTAGGCTTGAGTCAATTCGAATATTATTGGCCTATGCTACTTACCATGGCTTTAAGCTTTATCAAATGGATGTGAAAAGTGCCTTCCTCAATGGACCAATCAAGGAAGAGGTCTATGTTGAGCAACCTCCCGGCTTTGAAGACAGTGAGTATCCTAACCATGTATATAAGCTCTCTAAGGCGCTTTATGGGCTCAAGCAAGCCCCAAGAGCATGGTATGAATGCCTTAGAGATTTTCTTATTGCAAATGGCTTCAAACGTCTGATAAAGCCCCAAGAGCATGGTATGAAAATCCCACACTCTTTACTAAAACTCTTGAAAATGACTTGTTTGTATGCCAAATTTATGTTGATGATATTATATTTGGGTCTACTAATGAGTCTACATGTGAAGAGTTTAGTAGGATCATGACACAGAAGTTCGAGATGTCTATGATGGGGGAGTTGAAGTATTTTCTAGGATTCCAAGTCAAACAACTCCAAGAGGGCACCTTCATCAGCCAAACGAAGTACACTCAAGACATTCTAACCAAGTTTGGGATGAAGGATGCCAAACCCATCAAGACACCCATGGGAACTAATGGGCATCTCGACCTCGACACGGGAGGTAAGTCCGTGGATCAAAAGGTATACCGGTCGATGATAGGTTCTTTACTCTATTTATGTGCATCTCGACCGGATATTATGCTTTCCGTATGCATGTGTGCAAGATTCCAAGCCGACCCTAAGGAAGCTCACCTTACGGCCGTAAAACGAATCTTGAGATATTTGGCTTATACTCCTAAGTTTGGGCTTTGGTATCCTTGGGGATCCACATTTGATTTGATTGGTTATTCGGATGCCGATTGGGCGGGGTGTAAAATCAATAGGAAGAGCACATCGGGGACTTGCCAGTTCTTGGGAAGATCCTTGGTGTCTTGGGCTTCAAAGAAGCAAAATTCGGTCGCTCTTTCCACCGCCGAAGCCGAGTATATTGCCGCAGGCCATTGTTGCGCGCAATTGCTTTGGATGAGGCAAACCCTGCGGGACTACGGTTACAAATTAACCAAAGTTCCTTTTCTATGTGATAATGAGAGTGCAATCAAAATGGCCGACAATCCCGTCGAGCATAGCCGCACTAAACACATAGCCATTCGGTATCACTTTTTGAGGGATCACCAACAAAAGGGAGATATCGAGATTTCTTACATTAATACTAAAGATCAATTAGCCGATATCTTTACCAAGCCTCTTGATGAACAATCTTTTAACAAACTTAGGCATGAGCTCAATATTCTTGATTCGCGCAATTTCTTTTGCTAGCTTGCACATATAGCTCATTTTATATACCTTTGATCATGTCTCTTTCATATGCTATGACTAATGTGTTTTCAAGTCTATTTCAAACCAAGTCATAGGTGTATTGAAAGGGAATTGGAGTCTTCGGCGAAGACAAAGGCTTCCACTACGTAACTCATCCTTCACCGTCGCTCCAAGCAACTCTCCGTTCAAGGGGGAGAAAACTTGAGCACCAAGCAAAAGGACTTCGTCTTTGGTATAATCTTAACTCATTTATTTATGACCAAAGGGGAAGAAAGCACTTCGAGGGCTCTAATGATTCCGTTTTTGGCGATTCATGCCAAAGGGGGAGAAAGTAAGAGCCCAAAGCAAAAGGACCGCACCACCACCAATTTCAAAAACTTAACTTAAGTGTTGAATATTTTCAATTGGTATCCTATTGTGTTCAAAAGGGGGAGAAAGTAGTATTTCAAAATGATACATCAAAACCCTCTTGAACACTAAGAGGAGAATCTCATTTAGGGGGTGTTTTGTTTAGTTAAAGGAAAAGCATTTGAAACAGGGGGAGAAAATTTCAAATCTTGAAAATGCTTCTCAAAATCTTATTCATTTGCCTTTGACTATTTGCAAAAGAACTTTGAAAAGATTTACAAAAGATTTTGCAAAAACAAAACATGTGGTGCAAGCGTGGTCCAAAATGTTAAAAATGAAGAAACAATCCATGCATATCTTGTAAGCATTTATATTGGCTCAATTCCAAGCAACCTTTGCACTTACATTATGCAAACTAGTTCAATTATGCACTTCTACATTTGCTTTGGTTTGTGTTGGCATCAATCACCAAAAAGGGGGAGATTGAAGGGAATTAGGCTTACACCTAGTTCCTATATAATTTTGGTGGTTGAATTGCCCAACACAAACAATTGGACTGACTAGTTTTGCTCTAGATTATATGTTCTACAGGTGCCAAAGGTTCATCTATAACCATACTAAATCGACTGTCTGAAATACCGTAGATTATTCCGGACAGGAGAAGCTTTTTGGAAAAACAGGCCAAGCGCGGACTGTCCGGGCCCTTGCGGCGGACCGTCCGCGACACAAGGATGTCACTCGGCCAGAACCAATGCAAAAATCGAAGTCTACACTATGGACTGTCCGGAGGAAAAGCAAAGACCGTCCGAGCCCTTGCGCGGACCGTCCGGCCTCTGGCGCGGACCGTCCGGTAGGTGAGAAACCGAAAAACCCGAAGGTGACGGGTTCGGAGAAATGAATTATAGCGGGTTCGCGGACCGTCCGGGCCAGGATCGCGGACCGTCCGCGACTGGGTCTGTCTGACATCTGACAACGCATTAAATGCAATATAGCCGTTGATATAGCCGTTACTGCTGACCGTTGCATTTTCAGCCGTTGATCTACTGGGGCGGACCGTCCGGACCTGGCACGCGGACCGTCCGCGCTCAGCAGAATGGAGCAACGGCTAGGAAGTGGTTGGTGGCTATAAATACAACCCCAACCACCTCCATTCACTTCATCCAAGCATTCCAACCTTCAACATTCAATACAAGAGCTAGCATTCCATTCCAAGACACATTCAAAGCCTCCATCTCTCCAAGTTTCACAATTTAGAAAAGAGATCATTAGTGATTAGTGACTTGAGAGAGAAAGTGATCCGTGTGTTATTCGTCGCTCTTGTCGCTTGGCCTTTTTGCAATCGTGCTTTCTTGATTCTTTCATTACGATCAAGCACTCACTTGTAATCGAGGCAAGAGGCACCAATTGTGTGGTGGCCCTTGTGGGAACTTTGTGTTCCAAGTGATTGAGAAGAGAAAGCTCACTCGATCCGTGGGATCGTTTGAGAGAGGGAAGGGTTGAAAGAGACCCGGCCTTTGTGGCCTCCTCAACGGGGAGTGGGTTTGCAAGAACCGAACCTCGATAAAACAAATCCGCGTGTCACACTCTTCATTTGCTTGCGATTTGTTTTCCACCCTCTCTCGCGGACTCGTTTCTTTATTACTAACGCTAACCCGGCTTGTAGTTGTGTTTATATTTGTAAATTTCAGTTTCGCCCTATTCACCCCCCTCTAGGCGACTTTCAATGGTCTCCACCAGAAATCCAAGAATGTGATCTATGGCAAGGAAACATATGTGGGGTGAGGTGTATGAGCCTCTGGTCGATGATCAATGGCCACACAACCCCCATTTTTGTCGAAAATAGCCATGAACGACCATTTTCAATAATATCGAAGGCTAACACCTACGGATTTTTGACCAAGAAATGGTCTCCACCAGAAATCCAAGAATGTGATCTACGACAAGGAAACATATGTGGGGTGAGGTGTATGAGCCTCTGGTCGACGATCAATGGCCACACAACCCCCATTTTGCCGAAAATAGCCATGAATGACCATTTTCAATAATACCGAAGGCTAACACGTACGAGTTTTTAACCAAGAAATGGTTTCCACCAGAAATCCAAGAATGTAATCTATGGCAAGGAAACATATGTGGGGTGAGGTGTATGAGCGTCTAGTCGATGATCAATGGCCACACAACCCCCATTTTTGCCGAAAATAGCCATGAATGACCATTTTCAATAATACCGAAGGCTAACACGTACGAGTTTTTAACCAAGAAATGGTCTCCACCAGAAATCCAAGAATGTGATCTATGGCAAGGAAACATATGTGGGGTGAGGTGTATGAGCGTCTGGTCGATGATCAATGGCCACACAACCCCCATTTTTGTCGAAAATAGCCATGAACGACCATTTTCAATAATACCGAAGGCTAACACCTACGGACTTTTGACCAAGAAATGGTCTCCACCAGAAATCCAAGAATGTGATCTATGGCAAGGAAACATATGTGGGGTGAGGTGTACGAGCCTCTGATCGATGATCAATGGCCACACAACCCCCATTTTGCCGAAAATAGCCATGAATGACCATTTTCAATAATACCGAAGGCTAACACGTACGAGTTTTTAACCAAGAAATGGTCTCCACCAGAAATACAAGAATGTGATCTATGGCAAGGAAACATATGTGGGGTGAGGTGTATGAGCGTCTGGTCGATGATCAATGGCCACGCAACCCCCATTTTTGTCGAAAATAGCCATGAGCGACCATTTTCAATAATACCGAAGGCTAACACCTACGGATTTTTGACCAAGAAATGGTCTCCACCAGAAATCCAAGAATGTGATCTATAGCAAGGAAACATATGTGGAGTGAGGTGTACGATCCTCTGGTCGATGATCAATGGCCACACAACCCCCATTTTTGTCGAAAATAGCCATGAATGACCATTTTCAAAAATACCGAAGGCTAACACGTTCGGATTTTTGACCAAGAAATGGTCTCCACCAGAAATCCAAGAATGTGATCTATGGCAAGGAAACATATGTGGGGTGAGGTGTATGAGCGTCTGGTCGATGATCAATGGCCACACAACCCCCATTTTTGTCGAAAATAGCCATGAACGACCATTTTCAATAATATCGAAGACTAACACCTACGGATTTTTGACCAAGAAATGGTCTCCACCAGAAATCCAAGAATGTGATCTATGGCAAGGAAACTTATGTGGGGTGAGGTTTATGAGCCTCTAGTCGATGATAAATAGCCACACAACCCCCATTTTTTATGAAAATAGCCATGAGCGACCTTGAAAATAGCCATGAGCGACCATTTTCAATAATACTAGAGGCTAACACCTACGGATTTTAGACCAAGAAATGGTCTCCACCAGAAATCCAAGAATGTGATCTATGGCAAGGAAACATATGTGGGGTGAGGTGTATGAGCGTCTGGTCAATGATCAATGGCCACACAACCCCCATTTTTGTCGAAAATAGCCATGAACGACCATTTTCAATAATACCGAAGGCTAACACCTACGGATTTTTGACCAAGAAATGGTCTCCACCAAAAATCCAAGAATGTGATCTATGGCAAGGAAACATATGTGGGGTGAGGTGTATGAGCCTCTGGTCGATGATCAATGGCCACACAACCCCCATTTTTGTCGAAAATAGCCATGAACGACCATTTTCAATAATATCGAAGGCTAACACCTACGGATTTTTGACCAAGAAATGGTCTCCACCAGAAATCCAAGAATGTGATCTACGACAAGGAAACATATGTGGGGTGAGGTGTATGAGCCTCTGGTCGACGATCAATGGCCACACAACCCCCATTTTGCCGAAAATAGCCACACAACCCCCATTTTTGTCGAAATTAGCCATGAACGACCATTTTCAATAATACCGAAGGCTAACACCTACGGATTTTTGACCAAGAAATGGTCTCCACCAGAAATCCAAGAATGTGATCTATGGCAAGGAAACATATGTGGGGTGAGGTGTATGAGCCTCTGGTCTACGATCAATGTCCACACAACCCTAATTTTTGTCGAAAATAGCCATGAATGACCATTTTCAATGACATATCGAAGGCTAACACCTACGGATTTTTGACCAAGAAATGGTCTCCACCAGAAATCCAAGAATGTGATCTATGGCAAGGAAACATATGTGGGGTGAGGTGTATGAGCCTCTGGTCGATGATAAATGGCCACACAACCCCCATTTTTTATGAAAATAGCCCATGAGCGACCTTGTCGAAATAGCCATGAGCGACCATTTTCAATAATACCTAGAGGCTAACACGTACGGATTTTTGACCAAGAAATGGTCTCCACCAGAAATCCAAGAATGTGATCTATGGCAAGGAAACATATGTGGGGTGAGGTGTATGAGCCTCTGGTCGATGATCAATGGCCACACAACCCCATTTTTGTCGAAAATAGCCATGAACTGACCATTTTTCAATGACACTGAAGGCTAACACCTACGGATTTTTGCCCAAGAAATGGTCTCCACCAAAAATCCAAGAATGTGATCTATGGCAAGGAAACATATGTGTAGTGAGGTGTATGAGCCTCTGGTCGATGATAAATGGCCACACAACCCCCATTTTTTTATGAAAATAGCCATGAATGACCATTTTCAATAATACCGAAGGCTAACACCTACGGATTTTTGACCAAGAAATGGTCTCCACCAGAAATCCAAGAATGTGATCTAAGGCATGGAAACATATTTGGGGTGAGGTGTATGAGCCTCTGGTCGATGATCAATGGCCACACAACCCCCATTTTTGTCGAAAATAGCCATGAATGAAGGTGTATGAGCCTCTAGTCGATGATCAATGGCCACACAACCCCCATTTTTGTCGAAAATAGCCATGAACGACCATTTTCAATAATACCGAAGGCTAACACCTACGGATTTTTGACCAAGAAATGGTCTCCACCAGAAATCCAAGAATGTGATCTATGGCAAGGAAACATATGTGGGGTGAGGTGTATGAGCCTCTGGTCGACGATCAATGGCCACACAACCCCCATTTTTGTCAAAAATAGCCATGAACGACCATTTTCAATAATATCGAAGGCTAACACCTACGGATTTTTGACCAAGAAATGGTCTCCACCAGAAATCCAAGAATGTGATCTATGGCAAGGAAACATATGTGGGGTGAGGTGTATGAGCCTCTGGTCGATGATCAATGGCCACACAACCCCCATTTTTGTCGGAAATAGCCATGAATGAAGGTGTATGAGCCTCTAGTCGATGATCAATGGCCACACAACCCCCATTTTTGTCGAAAATAGCCATGAACGACCATTTTCAATAATACCGAAGGCTAACACCTACGGATTTTTGACCAAGAAATGGTCTCCACCAGAAATCCAAGAATGTGATCTATGGCAAGGAAACATATGTGGGGTGAGGTGTATGAGCCTCTGGTCGACGATCAATGGCCACACAACCCCCATTTTTGTCAAAAATAGCCATGAACGACCATTTTCAATAATATCGAAGGCTAACACCTACGAAATTTTTGACCAAGAAATGGTCTCCACCAGAAATCCAAGAATGTGATCTACGACAAGGAAACATATGTGGGGTGAGGTGTATGAGTGTCTGGTCGATGATCAATGGCCACACAACCCCCATTTTTGTCGAAAATAGCCATGAACGACCATTTTCAATAATACCGAAGGCTAACACCTAAAGATTTTTGACCAAGAAATGGTCTCCACAAGAAATCCAAGAATGTGATCTATGGCAAGGAAACATATGTGGGGTGAGGTGTATGAGCGTCTGGTCGATGATCAATGGCCACACAACCCCCATTTTTGTCGAAAATAGCCATGAACGACCATTTTCAATAATACCGAAGGCTAACACCTACGGATTTTTGACCAAGAAATGGTCTCCACCAGAAATCCAAGAATGTGATCTATGGCAAGGAAACTTATGTGGGTGAGGTGTATGAGCCTCTGGTCGATGATCAATGGCCACACAACCCCCATTTTTGTCGAAAATAGCCATGAACGACCATTTTCAATAATATCGAAGGCTAACACCTACGAATTTTTGACCAAGAAATGGTCTCCACCAAAAATCCAAGAATGTGATCTATGGCAAGGAAACATATGTGGGGTGAGGTATATAAGCCTCTGGTCGATGATCAATGGCCACACAACCCCCATTTTTGTCGAAAATAGCCATGAACGACCATTTTCAATAATACCGAAGGCTAACACCTACGGATCTTTGACCAAGAAATGGGGGTTGTGTGGCCATTGATCATCGACCAAAGGCTCATACACCTCACCCCACATATGTTTCCTTGCCATAGATCACATTCTTGGATTTCTGGTGGAGACCATTTCTTGGTCAAAAATCCGTAAGTGTTAGCCTTCGGTATTATTGAAAATGGTCGTTCATGGCTATTTTCGACAAAAATGGGGGTTGTGTGGCCATTGATCATCGACCAGACGCTCATACACCTCACCCCACATATGTTTCCTTGCCATAGATCACATTCTTGGATTTCTGGTGGAGACCATTTCTTGGTCAAAAATCCGAACGTGTTAGCCTTCGGTATTTTTGAACATGGTCATTGATGGCTATTTTCGACAAAAATGGGGGTTGTGTGGCCATTGATCATCGACCAGAGGATCGTACACCTCACTCCACATATGTTTCCTTGCCATAGATCACATTCTTGGATTTCTGGTGGAGACCATTTCTTGGTCAAAAATCCGTAGGTCTTAGCCTCTAGTATTATTGAAAATGGTCGTTCATGGCTATTTTCGACAAAAATGGGGGTTGTGTGGCCATTGATCATCGACCAGACGCTCATACACCTCACCCCACATATGTTTCCTTGCCATAGATCACATTCTTGGATTTCTGGTGGAGACCATTTCTTGGTCTAAAATCCGTAGGTGTTAGCCTCTAGTATTATTGAAAATGGTCGCTCATGGCTATTTTCATAAAAAATGGGGGTTGTGTGGCCATTGATCGTCGACCAGAGGCTCATACACCTCACCCCACATATGTTTCCTTGCCATAGATCACATTCTTGGATTTCTTGTGGAGACCATTTCTTGGTCAAAAATCCGTAGGTGTTAGCCTTCGGTATTATTGAAAATGGTCGCTCATGGCTATTTTCGACAAAAATGGGGGTTGTGTGGCCATTGATCATCGACCAGAGGCTCATACACCTCACCCCACATATGTTTCCTTGCCATAGATCACATTCTTGGATTTCTTGTGGAGATCATTTCTTGGTTAAAAACTCGTACGTGTTAGCCTTCGGTATTATTGAAAATGGTCGCTCATGGCTATTTTCATAAAAAAATGGGGGTTGTGTGGCCATTGATCATCGACCAGAGGCTCATACACCTCACCCCACATATGTTTCCTTGCCATAGATCACATTCTTGGATTTCTGGTGGAGACCATTTCTTGGTCAAAAATCCGTAGGTGTTAGCCTTCGGTGTTATTGAAAATGGTCGTTCATGGCTATTTTCGACAAAAATGGGGGTTGTGTGGCCATTGATCATCGACCAGAGGCTCATACACCTCACCCCACATATGTTTCCTTGCCATAGATCACATTCTTGGATTTCTGTTGGAGACCATTTCTTGGTCAAAAATTCGTAGGTGTTAGCCTCTAGTATTATTGAAAATGGTCGCTCATGGCTATTTTCAAGGTCGCTTATGGCTATTTTCATAAAAAATGGGGGTTGTGTGGCCATTGATCGTCGACCAGAGGCTCATACACCTCACCCCACATATGTTTCCTTGCCATAGATCACATTCTTGGATTTCTGGTGGAGACCATTTCTTGGTCAAAAATCCGTAGGTCTTAGCCTCTAATATTATTGAAAATGGTCGCTCATGGCAATTTTCGGCAAAATGGGGGTTGTGTGGCCATTGATCGTCGACCAGAGGCTCATACACCTCACCCCACATATGTTTCCTTGCCATAGATTACATTCTTGGATTTCTGGTGGAGACCATTTCTTGGTCAAAAATCCGTAGGTGTTAGCCTTCGGTATTATTGAAAATGGTCGTTCATGGCTATTTTCGACAAAAATGGGGGTTGTGTGGCCATTGATCATCGACCAGACGCTCATACACCTCACCCCACATATGTTTCCTTGTCGTAGATCACATTCTTGGATTTCTGGTGGAGACCATTTCTTGGTCAAAAATCCGTAGGTGTTAGCCTTCGATATTATTGAAAATGGTCGTTCATGGCTATTTTTGACAAAAATGGGGGCTGTGTGGCCATTGATCGTCGACCAGAGGCTCATACACCTCACCCCACATATGTTTCCTTGCCATAGATCACATTCTTGGATTTCTGGTGGAGACCATTTCTTGGTCAAAAATCCGTAGGTGTTAGCCTTCTGTATTATTGAAAATGGTCGTTCATGGCTATTTTCGACAAAAATGGGGGTTGTGTGGCCATTGATCATCGACCAGAGGCTCATACACCTCACCCCACATATGTTTCCTTGCCATAGATTACATTCTTGGATTTCTGGTGGAGACCATTTCTTGGTTAAAAACTCGTACGTGTTAGCCTTCGGTATTATTGAAAATGGTCGTTCATGGCTATTTTCGGCAAAATGGGGGTTGTGTGGCCATTGATCGTCGACCAGAGGCTCATACACCTCACCCCACATATGTTTCCTTGTCGTAGATCACATTCTTGGATTTCTGGTGGAGACCATTTCTTGGTCAAAAATCCGTAGGTGTTAGCCTTCGATATTATTGAAAATGGTCGTTCATGGCTATTTTCGACAAAAATGGGGGTTGTGTGGCCATTGATCGTCGACCAGAGGCTCATACACCTCACCCCACATATGTTTCCTTGCCATAGATCACATTCTTGGATTTCTGGTGGAGATCATTTCTTGGTCAAAAATCCGTAGGTCATAGCCTCTAGTATTATTGAAAATGGTCGCTCATGGCTATTTTCATAAAAAATGGGGGTTGTGTGGCCATTTATCATCGACTAGAGGCTCATAAACCTCACCCCACATATGTTTCCTTGCCATAGATTACATTCTTGGATTTCTAGTGGAGACCATTTCTTGGTCAAAAATCCGTAGGTGTTAGCCTTCGGTATTATTGAAAATGGTCGTTCATGGCTATTTTCGACACCCACATATGTTTCCTTGCCATAGA
This sequence comes from Zea mays, assembly GCF_902167145.1. Lineage (NCBI taxonomy): Eukaryota > Viridiplantae > Streptophyta > Magnoliopsida > Poales > Poaceae > Zea > Zea mays. The sequence goes on from NW_023366845.1 coordinate 61,859, forward strand.
TCACATTCTTGGATTTCTGGTGGAGACCATTTCTTGGTCTAAAATCCGTAGGTGTTAGCCTCTAGTATTATTGAAAATGGTCGCTCATGGCTATTTTCAAGGTCGCTCATGGCTATTTTCATAAAAAATGGGGGTTGTGTGGCCATTTATCATCGACTAGAGGCTCATAAACCTCACCCCACATATGTTTCCTTGCCATAGATCACATTCTTGGATTTCTGGTGGAGACCATTTCTTGGTCAAAAACTCGTACGTGTTAGCCTTCGGTATTATTGAAAATGGTCGTTCATGGCTATTTTCGACAAAAATGGGGGTTGTGTGGCCATTGATCATCGACCAGAGGCTCGTACAGCTCACCCCACATATGTTTCCTTGCCATAGATCACATTCTTGGATTTCTGGTGGAGACCATTTCTTGGTCAAAAATCCTTAGGTGTTAGCCTCTAGTATTATTGAAAATGGTTGCTCATGGCTATTTTCAAGGTCGCTCATGGCTATTTTCATAAAAAATGGGGGTTGTGTGGCCATTTATCATCGACTAGAGGCTCATAAACCTCACCCCACATATGTTTCCTTGCCATAGATCACATTCTTGGATTTCTGGTGGAGACCATTTCTTGGTCAAAAATCCGTAGGTGTTAGCCTTCGGTATTATTGAAAATGGTCGTTCATGGCTATTTTCGACAAAAATGGGGGTTGTGTGGCCATTGATCATCGACCAGAGGCTCATACACCTCACCCCACATATGTTTCCTGGCCATAGATCACATTCTTGGATTTCTGGTGGAGACCATTTCTTGGTCAAAAATCTGTAGGTCTTAGCCTCTAATATTATTGAAAATGGTCGCTCATGGCTATTTTCATAAAAAATGGGGGTTGTGTGGCCATTTATCATCGACTAGAGGCTCATAAATCTCACCCCACATATGTTTCCTTGCCATAGATCACATTCTTGGATTTATGGTGGAGACCATTTCTTGGTCAAAAATCCGTAGGTGTTAGCCTTCGATATTATTGAAAATGGTCGTTCATGGCTATTTTCGGCAAAATGGGGGTTGTGTGGCCATTGATCGTCGACCAGAGGCTCATACACCTCTGGTGGAGACCAATTCTTGGTCAAAAATCTGTAGGTGTTAGCCTTCGATATTATTGAAAATGGTCGTTCATGGCTATTTTCGACAAAAATGTGGGTTGTGTGGCCATTGATCATCGACCAGAGGCTCGTATACCTCACCCCACATATGTTTCCTTGCCATAGATCACATTCTTGGATTTCTGGTGGAGACCATTTCTTGGGCAAAAATCCGTAGGTCTTAGCCTCTAGTATTATTGAAAATGGTCGTTCATGGCTATTTTCGACAAAAATGGGGGTTGTGTGGCCATTGATCATCGACCAGAGGCTCATACACCTCACCCCACATATGTTTCCTTGCCATAGATCACATTCTTGGATTTCTGGTGGAGACCATTTCTTGGTCAAAAATCTGTAGGTGTTAGCCTTCGGTATTATTGAAAATGGTCGTTCATGGCTATTTTCGACAAAAATGGGGGTTGTGTGGCCATTGATCATCGACCAGAGGCTCATACACCTCACCCCACATATGTTTCCTTGCCATAGATCACATTCTTGGATTTTTGGTGGAGACCATTTCTTGGTTAAAAACTCGTAGGTGTTAGCCTTCGGTATTATTGAAAATGGTCATTCATGGCTATTTTCGACAAAATGGGGGTTGTGTGGCCATTTATCATCGACCAGAGGCTCATACACCTCACCCCACATATGTTTCCTTTCCATAGATCACATTCTTTGATTTCTGGTGGAGACCATTTCTTGGTCAAAAATCCGTAGGTGTTAGCCTTCGATATTATTGAAAATGGTCGTTCATGGCTATTTTCGACAAAAATGGGGGTTGTGTGGCCATTGATCGTCGACCAGAGGCTCATACACCTCACCCCACATATGTTTCCTTGCCATAAATCACATTCTTGGATTTCTGGTGGAGACCATTTCTTGGTCAAAAATCGGTAGGTCTTAGCCTCTAGTATTATTGAAAATGGTCGCTCATGGCTATTTTCATAAAAAATGGGGGTTGTGTGGCCATTGATCATCGACCAGAGGCCCATACACCTCTGGTGGAGACCAATTCTTGGTCAAAAATCTGTAGGTGTTAGCCTTCGGTATTATTGAAAATGGTCGTTCATGGCTATTTTCATAAAAAATGGGGGTTGTGTGGCCATTTATCATCGACTAGAGGCTCGTACACCTCACCCCACATATGTTTCCTTGCCATAGATCACATTCTTGGATTTCTGGTGGAGACCATTACTTGGTTAAAAACTCGTACGTGTTAGCCTTCGGTATTATTGAAAATGGTCGCTCATGGCTATTTTCATAAAAAATGGGGGTTGTGTGGCCATTGATCATTGACCAGACGCTCATACACCTCACCCCACATATGTTTCCTTGCCATAGATCACATTCTTGGATTTCTAGTGGAGACCATTTCTTGGTCAAAAATCCGTAGGTGTTAGCCTTCGGTATTATTGTAAATGGTCATTCATGGCTATTTTCGACAAAAATGGGGGTTGTGTGGCCATTGATCATCGACCAGAGGCTCATACACCTCACCCCACATATGTTTCCTTGCCATAGATCACATTCTTGGATTTCTGGTGGAGACCATTTCTTGGTCAAAAATCCGTAGGTCTTAGCCTCTAGTATTATTGAAAATGGTCGCTCATGGCTATTTTCTAGGTCGCTCATGGCTATTTTCATAAAAAATGGGGGTTGTGTGGCCATTGATCATCGACCATAGGCTCATACACCTCACCCCACATATGTTTCCTTGCCATAGATCACATTCTTGGATTTCTGGTGGAGACCATTTCTTGGTCAAAAATCCGCAGGTGTTAGCCTCTAGTATTATTGAAAATGGTCGTTCATGGCTATTTTCGGCAAAATGGGGGTTGTGTGGCCATTGATCATCGACCAGACGCTCATACACCTCACCCCACATATGTTTCCTTGCCATAGATCACATTCTTGGATTTCTGGTGGAGACCATTTCTTGGTCAAAAATCCGTAGGTATTAGCCTTCGGAATTTTTGAAAATGGTCATTCATGGCTATTTTCGACAAAAATGGGGGTTGTGGCCATTGATCATCGACCAGAGGATCGTACACCTCACTCCACATATGTTTCCTTGCCATAGATATTTTCGACAAAAATGGGGGTTGTGTGGCCATTGATCATCGACCAGAGGCTCATACACCTCACCCCACATATGTTTCCTTGCCATAGATTACATTCTTGGATTTCTGGTGGAAACCATTTCTTGGTTAAAAACTCGTACGTGTTAGCCTTCGGTATTATTGAAAATGGTCATTCATGGCTATTTTCGACAAAAATGGGGGTTGTGAGGCCATTGATCATCGACCACCCCCATTTTTGTCGAAAATAGCCATGAACGACCATTTTCAATAATATCAAAGGCTAACACCTACGGATTTTTGACCAAGAAATGGTCTCCACCAGAGGCTCGTACACCTCACCCCACATATGTTTCCTTGCCATAGATCACATTCTTGGATTTATGGTGGAAACCATTTCTTGGTTAAAAACTCGTACGTGTTAGCCTTCGGTATTATTGAAAATGGTCATTCATGGCTATTTTCGGCAAAATGGGGGTTGTGTGGCCATTGATCGTCGACCAGAGGCTCGTACACTTCAACCCACATATGTTTTCTTGCCATAGATCACATTCTTGGATTTCTGGTGGAGACCATTTCTTGGTCTAAAATCCGTACGTGTTAGCCTTCGATATTATTGTAAATGGTCATTCATGGCTATTTTCGACAAAAATGGGGGTGGTCGATGATCAATGGCCACACAACCCCCATTTTTGTCGAAAATAGCCATGAATGACCATTTTCAATAATACCGAAGGCTAACACATACGAGTTTTTAACCAAGAAATGGTTTCCACCAGAAATCCAAGAATGTAATCTATGGCAAGGAAACATATGTGGGGTGAGGTGTATGAGCCTCTGGTCGATGATCAATGGCCACACAACCCCCATTTTTGTCGAAAATAGCCATGAATGACCATTTTCAATAATACCGAAGGCTAACACGTACGGATTTTTGCCCAAGAAATGGTCTCCACCAGAAATCCAAGAATGTGATCTATGGCAAGGAAACATATGTGGGGTGAGGTGTATGAGCCTCTGGTCGATGATCAATGGCCACACAACCCCCATTTTTGTCGAAAATAGCCATGAACGACCATTTTCAAAAATACCAAAGGCTAACACGTACGGATTTTTGACCAAGAAATGGTCTCCACCAGAAATCCAAGAATGTGATCTATGGCAAGGAAACATATGTGGGGTGAGGTGTATGACCGTCTGGTCGATGATCAATGGCCACACAACCCCCATTTTTGTCGAAAATAGCCATGAACGACCATTTTCAATAATACCGAAGGCTAACACCTACGGATTTTTGACCAAGAAATGGTCTCCACCAGAAATCCAAGAATGTGATCTATGGAAAGGAAACATATGTGGGGTGAGGTGTACGAGCCTCTGGTCGATGATCAATGGCCACACAACCCCCATTTTGCTGAAAATAGCCATGAATGACCATTTTCAATAATACCGAAGGCTAACACGTACGAGTTTTTGACCAAGAAATGGTCTCCACCAGAAATCCAAGAATGTGATCTACGACAAGGAAACATATGTGGGGTGAGGTGTATGAGCCTCTGGTCGACGATCAATGGCCACACAACCCCCATTTTGCCGAAAATAGCCATGAATGACCATTTTCAATAATACCGAAGGCTAAGACCTACGGATTTTTGACCAAGAAATGGTCTCCACCAGAAATCCAAGAATGTGATCTATGGCAAGGAAACATATGTGGGGTGAGGTGTATGAGCCTCTTGTCGATGATCAATGGCCACACAACCCCCATTTTTGTCGAAAATAGCCATGAATGACCATTTACAATAATACCGAAGGCTAACACCTACGGATTTTTGACCAAGAAATGGTCTCCACCAGAAATCCAAGAATGTGATCTATGGCAAGGAAACATATTTGGGTGAGGTGTATGAGCGTCTGGTCGATGATCAATGGCCACACAACCCCCATTTTTGTCGAAAATAGCCATGAACGACCATTTTCAATAATATCGAAGGCTAACACCTACGGATTTTTGACCAAGAAATGGTCTCCACCAGAGGCTCGTACACCTCACCCCACATATGTTTCCTTGCCATAGATCACATTCTTGGATTTCTGGTGGAAACCATTTCTTGGTTAAAAACTCGTACGTGTTAGCCTTCGGTATTATTGAAAATGGTCATTCATGGCTATTTTCGGCAAAATGGGGGTTGTGTGGCCATTGATCGTCGACCAGAGGCTCGTACACTTCAACCCACATATGTTTTCTTGCCATAGATCACATTCTTGGATTTCTGGTGGAGACCATTTCTTGGTCTAAAATCCGTACGTGTTAGCCTTCGGTATTATTGTAAATGGTCATTCATGGCTATTTTCGACAAAAATGGGGGTGGTCGATGATCAATGGCCACACAACCCCCATTTTTGTCGAAAATAGCCATGAATGACCATTTTCAATAATACCGAAGGCTAACACATACGAGTTTTTAACCAAGAAATGGTTTCCACCAGAAATCCAAGAATGTAATCTATGGCAAGGAAACATATGTGGGGTGAGGTGTATGAGCCTCTGGTCGATGATCAATGGCCACACAACCCCCATTTTTGTCGAAAATAGCCATGAATGACCATTTTCAATAATACCGAAGGCTAACACTTACGGATTTTTGCCCAAGAAATGGTCTCCACCAGAAATCCAAGAATGTGATCTATGGCAAGGAAACATATGTGGGGTGAGGTGTATGAGCCTCTGGTCGATGATCAATGGCCACACAACCCCCATTTTTGTCGAAAATAGCCATGAACGACCATTTTCAAAAATACCAAAGGCTAACACGTACGGAATTTTGACCAAGAAATGGTCTCCACCAGAAATCCAAGAATGTGAGCTATGGCAAGGAAACATATGTGGGGTGAGGTGTATGAGCGTCTGGTCGATGATCAATGGCCACACAACCCCCATTTTTGTCGAAAATAGCCATGAACGACCATTTTCAATAATACCGAAGGCTAACACCTACAGATTTTTGACCAAGAAATGGTCTCCACCAGAAATCCAAGAATGTGATCTATGGCAAGGAAACATATGTGGGGTGAGGTGTACGAGCCTCTGGTCGATGAACAATGGCCACACAACCCCCATTTTGCCGAAAATAGCCATGAATGACCATTTTCAATAATACCGAAGGCTAACACGTACGAGTTTTTGACCAAGAAATGGTCTCCACCAGAAATCCAAGAATGTGATCTACGACAAGGAAACATATGTGGGGTGAGGTGTATGAGCCTCTGGTCGACGATCAATGGCCACACAACCCCCATTTTGCCGAAAATAGCCATGAATGACCATTTTCAATAATACCGAAGGCTAAGACCTAAGGATTTTTGACCGAGAAATGGTCTCCACCAGAAATCCAAGAATGTGATCTATAGCAAGGAAACATATGTGTGGGTGAGGTGTATGAGCCTCTTGTCGATGATCAATGGCCACACAACCCCCATTTTTGTCGAAAATAGCCATGAATGACCATTTACAATAATACCGAAGGCTAACACCTACGGATTTTTGACCAAGAAATGGTCTCCACCAGAAATCCAAGAATGTGATCTATGGCAAGGAAACATATGTGGGGTGAGGTGTATGAGCGTCTGGTCGATGATCAATGGCCACACAACCCCCATTTTTGTCGAAAATAGCCATGAACGACCATTTTCAATAATATCGAAGGCTAACACCTACGGATTTTTGACCAAGAAATGGTCTCCACAACCCCTATTTTTGTCGAAAATAGCCATGAACGACCATTTTCAATAATACCGAAGGCTAACACGTACGAGTTTTTGACCAAGAAATGGTCTCCACCAGAAATCCAAGAATGTGATCTATGGCAAGGAAACATATGTGGGGTGAGGTTTATGAGCCTCTAGTCGATGATAAATGGCCACACAACCCCCATTTTTTATGAAAATAGCCATGAGCGACCTTGAAAATAGCCATGAGCGACCATTTTCAATAATACTAGAGGCTAACACCTACGGATTTTAGACCAAGAAATGGTCTCCACCAGAAATCCAAGAATGTGATCTATGGCAAGGAAACATATGTGGGTGTCAAAAATAGCCATGAACGACCATTTTCAATAATACCGAAGGCTAACACCTACGGATTTTTGACCAAGAAATGGTCTCCACCAGAAATCCAAGAATGTAATCTATGGCAAGGAAACATATGTGGGGTGAGGTTTATGAGCCTCTAGTCGATGATCAATGGCCACACAACCCCCATTTTTGTCGAAAATAGCCATGAACGACCATTTTCAATAATACTAGAGGCTAAGACCTACGGATTTTTGACCAAGAAATGGTCTCCACCAGAAATCCAAGAATGTGATCTATGGAAAAGAAACATATGTGGGGTGAGGTGTATGAGCCTCTAGTCGATGATCAATGGACACACAACCCCCATTTTTGTCGAAAATAGCCATGAATGACCATTTTCAAAAATACCAAAGGCTAACACGTACGGATTTTTGACCAAGAAATGGTCTCCACCAGAAATCTAAGAATGTGATCTATGGCAAGGAAACATATGTGGGGTGAGGTGTATGAGTGTCTGGTCGATGATCAATGGCCACACAACCCCCATTTTGCCGAAAATAGCCATGAACGACCATTTTCAATAATACTAGAGGCTAACACCTACGGATTTTTGACCAAGAAATGGTCTCCACCAGAAATCCAAGAATGTGATCTATGGCAAGGAAACATATGTGGGGTGAGGTGTATGAGCCTATGGTCGATGATCAATGGCCACACAACCCCCATTTTTTTATGAAAATAGCCATGAGCGACCTTGAAAATAGCCATGAGCGACCATTTTTAATAATAATAGAGGCTAAGACCTACGGATTTTTTACCAAGAAATGGTCTCCACCAGAAATCCAAGAATGTGATCTATGGCAAGGAAACATATGTGGGGTGAGGTGTATGAGCCTCTGGTCGATGATCAATGGCCACACAACCCCCATTTTTGTCGAAAATAGCCATGAATGACCATTTACAATAATACCGAAGGCTAACACCTACGGATTTTTGACCAAGAAATGGTCTCCACCAGAAATCCAAGAATGTGATCTATGGCAAGGAAACATATGTGGGGTGAGGTGTATGAGCGTCTGGTCGATGATCAATGGCCACACAACCCCCATTTTTTATGAAAATAGCCATGAGCGACCATTTTCAATAATACCGAAGGCTAACACGTACGAGTTTTTAACCAAGAAATGGTCTCCACCAGAAATCCAAGAATGTGATCTATGGCAAGGAAACATATGTGGGGTGAGGTGTACGAGCCTCTAGTCGATGATAAATGGCCACACAACCCCCATTTTTTATGAAAATAGCCATGAACGACCATTTTCAATAATACCGAAGGCTAACACCTACAGATTTTTGACCAAGAATTGGTCTCCACCAGAGGTGTATGAGCCTCTCGTCGATGATCAATGGCCACACAACCCCCATTTTTTATGAAAATAGCCATGAGCGACCATTTTCAATAATACTAGAGGCTAAGACCTACGGATTTTTGACCAAGAAATGGTCTCCACCAGAAATCCAAGAATGTGATCTATGGCAAGGAAACATTTGTGGGGTGAGGTGTATGAGCCTCTGGTCGATGATCAATGGCCACACAACCCCCATTTTTGTCGAAAATAGCCATAAACGACCATTTTCAATGACACTGAAGGCTAACACCTACGGATTTTTGACCAAGAAATGGTCTCCACCAGAAATCCAAGAATGTGATCTATGGCAAGGAAACATATGTGGGGTGAGGTGTATGAGCCTCTGGTCGATGATCAATGGCCACACAACCCCCATTTTTGTCGAAAATAGCCATGAACGACCATTTTCAATAATACTAGAGGCTAAGACCTACGGATTTTTGACCAAGAAATGGTCTCCACCAGAAATCCAAGAATGTGATCTATGGCAAGGAAACATATGTGGAGTGAGGTGTACGATCCTCTGGTCGATGATCAATGGCCACACAACCCCCATTTTTGTCGAAAATAGCCATGAATGACCATTTTCAAAAATACCGAAGGCTAACACGTTCGGATTTTTGACCAAGAAATGGTCTCCACCAGAAATCCAAGAATGTGATCTATGGCAAGGAAACATATGTGGGGTGAGGTGTATGAGCGTCTGGTCGATGATCAATGGCCACACAACCCCCATTTTTGTCGAAAATAGCCATGAACGACCATTTTCAATAATACCGAAGGCTAACACATACGGATTTTAGACCAAGAAATGGTCTCCACCAGATGGGGTGAGGTGTACGAGCCTCTGGTCGATGATCAATGGCCACACAACCCCCATTTTTGTCGAAAATAGCCATGAATGACCATTTTCAATAATACCGAAGGCTAACACCTACGGATTTTTGACCAAGAAATGGTTTCCACCAGAAATCCAAGAATGTGATCTACGACAAGGAAACATATGTGGGGTGAGGTGTATGAGCCTCTGGTCGACGATCAATGGCCACACAACCCCCATTTTGCCGAAAATAGCCATGAATGACCATTTTCAATAATACCGAAGGCTAAGACCTACGGATTTTTGACCAAGAAATGGTCTCCACCAGAAATCCAAGAATGTGATCTATGGCAAGGAAACATATGTGGGGTGAGGTGTATGAGCCTCTGGTCGATGATCAATGGCCACACAACCCCCATTTTTGTCGAAAATAGCCATGAATGACCATTTACAATAATACCGAAGGCTAACACCTACGGATTTTTGACCAAGAAATGGTCTCCACCAGAAATCCAAGAATGTGATCTACGACAAGGAAACATATGTGGGGTGAGGTGTATGAGCCTCTGGTCGATGATCAATGGCCACACAACCCCCATTTTTGCCGAAAATAGCCATGAGCGACCATTTTTTAAATAATACACCTCACCCCACATATGTTTCCTTGCCATAGATCACATTCTTGGATTTATGGTGGAGACCATTTCTTGGTCAAAAATCCGTAGGTGTTAGCCTTTGGTATTTTTGAAAATGGTCATTCTATGGCAAGGAAACATATGTGGGGTGAGGTGTATGAGCGTCTGGTCGATCATCAATGGCCACACAACCCCCATTTTTGCCGAAAATAGCCATGAACAACCGTTTTCAATAATACCGAAGGCTAACACCTACGGATTTTTGACCAAGAAATGGTCTCCACCAGAAATCCAAGAATGTGATCTATGGCAAGGAAACATATGTGGGGTGAGGTGTATTATTGAAAATGGTCGCTCATGGCTATTTTCGGCAAAAATGCGTGTTGTGTGGCCATTGATCATCGACCAGAGGCTCATACACCTCACCCCACATATGTTTCCTTGTCGTAGATCATATTCTTGGATTTCTGGTGGAGACCATTTCTTGGTCAAAAATCCGTAGGTGTTAGCCTTCGGTATTATTGTAAATGGTCATTCATGGCTATTTTCAACAAAAATGGGGGTTGTGTGGCCATTGATCATCGACCAGAGGCTCATACACCTCACCCCACATAGGTTTTCTTGCCATAGATCACATTCTTGGATTTCTGGTGGAGACCATTTCTTGGTCAAAAATCCGTAGGTCTTAGCCTTCGGTATTATTGAAAATGGTCATTCGTGGCTATTTTCGGTAAAATGGGGGTTGTGTGGCCATTGATCGTCGACCAGAGGCTCATACACCTCACCCCACATATGTTTCCTTGTCGTAGATCACATTCTTGGATTTCTGGTGGAAACCATTTCTTGGTCAAAAATCCGTAGGTGTTAGCCTTCGGTATTATTGAAAATGGTCATTCATGGCTATTTTCGACAAAAATGGGGGTTGTGTGGCCATTGATCATCGACCAGAGGCTCGTACACCTCACCCCATCTGGTGGAGACCATTTCTTGGTCTAAAATTTGTACGTGTTAGCCTTCGGTATTATTGAAAATGGTCGTTCATGGCTATTTTCGACAAAAATGGGGGTTGTGTGGCCATTGATCATCGACCAGACGCTCATACACCTCACCCCACATATGTTTCCTTGCCATAGATCACATTCTTGGATTTCTGGTGGAGACCATTTCTTGGTCAAAAATCTGAACGTGTTAGCCTTCGGTATTTTTGAAAATGGTCATTCATGGCTATTTTCGACAAAAATGGGGGTTGTGTGGCCATTGATCATCGACCAGAGGATCGTACAACTCACTCCACATATGTTTCCTTGCCATAGATCACATTCTTGGATTTCTGGTGGAGTCCATTTCTTGGTCAAAAATCCGTAGGTCTTAGCCTCTAGTATTATTGAAAATGGTCGTTCATGGCTATTTTCGACAAAAATGGGGGTTGTGTGGCCATTGATCATCGACCAGACGCTCATACACCTCACCCACATATGTTTCCTTGCCATAGATCACATTCTTGGATTTCTGGTGGAGACCATTTCTTGGTCTAAAATCCGTAGGTGTTAGCCTCTAGTATTATTGAAAATGGTCGCTCATGGCTATTTTCATAAAAAAATGGGGGTTGTGTGGCCATTGATCGTCGACCAGAGGCTCATACACCTCACCCCACATATGTTTCCTTGCCGTAGATCACATTCTTGGATTTCTGGTGGAGACCATTTCTTGGTCAAAAATCCGTACGTGTTAGCCTTCGGTATTATTGAAAATGGTCGTTCATGGCTATTTTTGACAAAAATGGGGGTTGTGTGGCCATTGATCATCGACCAGATGCTCATACACCTCACCCCACATATGTTTCCTTGCCATAGATCACATTCTTGGATTTCTGGTGGAGACCATTTCTTGGTCTAAAATCCGTAGGTGTTAGCCTTCGGTATTATTGAAAATGGTCATTCATGGCTATTTTCGGCAAAATGGGGGTTGTGTGGTCATTGATCATCGACCAGAGGCTCGTACACCTCACCCCACATATGTTTCCTTGCCATAGATTACATTCTTGGATTTCTGGTGGAAACCATTTCTTGGTCAAAAATCCGTAGGTGTTAGCATTCGATATTATTGAAAATGGTCATTCATGGCTATTTTCGACAAAAATGGGGGTTGTGTGGCCATTGATCATCGACCAGAGGCTCGTACACCTCACCCCATCTGGTGGAGACCATTTCTTGGTCTAAAATCCGTACGTGTTAGCCTTCGGTATTATTGAAAATGGTCGTTTATGGCTATTTTCAAGGTCGCTCATGGCTATTTCCATAAAAAATGGGGGTTGTGTGGCCATTTATCATCGACCAGAGGCTCATAAACCTCACCCCACATATGTTTCCTTGCCATAGATCACATTCTTGGATTTCTGGTGGAGACCATTTCTTGGTCAAAAATCCATAGGTGTTAGCCTTCGGTATTATTGAAAATTGTCGTTCATGGCTATTTTCGACAAAAATGGGGGTTGTGTGACCATTGATCATCGACCAGACGCTCATACACCTCACTACACATATGTTTCCTTGTCGTAGATCACATTCTTGGATTTCTGGTGGAGACCATTTCTTGGGCAAAAATCCGAATGTGTTAGCCTCAAGTATTATTGAAAATGGTCGCTCATGGCTATTTTCATAAAAAATGGGGGTTGTGTGGCCATTTATCATCGACTAGAGGCTCATAAACCTCACCCCACATATGTTTCCTTGCCATAGATCACATTCTTGGATTTCTGGTGGAGCCATTTCTTGGTCAAAAATCCGTAGGTGTTAGCCTTCGGTATTATTGAAAATGGTCGTTCATGGCTATTTTTGACAAAAATGGGGGTTGTGTGGCCATTGATCATCGACCAGACGCTCATACACCTCACCCCACATATGTTTCCTTGCCATAGATCACATTCTTGGATTTCTGGTCGATGATCAATGGCCACACAACCCCCATTTTTGTCGAAAATAGCCATGAACGACCATTTTCAATAATACCGAAGGCTAACACCTACGGATTTTAGACCAAGAAATGGTCTCCACCAGAAATCCAAGAATGTGATCTATGGCAAGGAAACATATGTGGGTGTCGAAAATAGCCATGAACGACCATTTTCAATAATACCGAAGGCTAACACCTACGGATTTTTGACCAAGAAATGGTCTCCACCAGAAATCCAAGAATGTGATCTATGGCAAGGAAACATATGTGGGGTGAGGTGTATGAGCGTCTGGTCGATGATCAATGGCCACACAACCCCCATTTTAGTCGAAAATAGCCATGAACGACCATTTTCAAAAATACTGAAGGCTAACACCTACGGATTTTTGACCAAGAAACACCCCACATATGTTTCCTTGTCGTAGATCACATTCTTGGATTTCTGGTGGAGACTATTTCTTGGTCTAAAATCCGTAGGTGTTAGCCTTCGGTATTATTGAAAATGGTCGTTCATGGCTATTTTCGGCAAAATGGGGGTTGTGTGGCAATTGATCATCGACCAGAGGCTCATACACCTCACCCCACATATGTTTCCTTGCCATAGATCACATTCTTGGATTTCTGGTGGAGACCATTTCTTGGTCAAAAATCCGTAGGTGTTAGCCTTCGGTATTGTTGAAAATGGTCGCTCATGGCTATTTTCGACACCCACATATGTTTCCTTGCCATAGATCACATTCTTGGATTTCTGGTGGAGACCATTTCTTGGTCTAAAATCCGTAGGTGTTAGCCTTCGGTATTATTGAAAATGGTCGTTCATGGCTATTTTCGACAAAAATGGGGGTTGTGTGGCCATTGATCATCGGCCAGAAATCCAAGAATGTGATCTATGGCAAGGAAACATATGTGGGGTGAGGTGTATGAGCGTCTGGTCGATGATCAATGGCCACACAACCCCCATTTTTGTCGAAAATAGCCATGAACGACCATTTTCAATAATACCGAAGGCTAACACCTACGGATTTTTGACCAAGAAATGGTCTCCACCAGAAATCCAAGAATGTGATCTATGGCAAGGAAACATATGTGGGGTGAGGTTTATGAGCCTCTAGTCGATGATAAATGGCCACACAACCCCCATTTTTTATGAAAATAGCCATGAGCGACCATTTTCGATAATACTAGAGGCTAACAGTTTCGGATTTTTGCCCAAGAAATGGTATCCACCAGAAATCCAAGAATGTGATCTACGACAAGGAAACATATGTGTAGTGAGGTGTCTGAGCGTCTGGTCGATGATCAATGGCCACACAACCCCCATTTTTGTCGAAAATAGCCATGAACGACCATTTTCAATAATACCGAAGGCTAACACCTACGGATTTTTGACCAAGAAATGGTCTCCACCAGAAATCCAAGAATGTGATCTATGGCAAGGAAATATATGTGGGGTGAGGTTTATGAGCCTCTAGTCGATGATAAATGGCCACACAACCCCCATTTTTTATGAAAATAGCCATGAGCGACCTTGAAAATAGCCATGAGCACCCATTTTCAATAATACTAGAGGCTAACACCTACGGATTTTTGACCAAGAAATGGTCTCCACCAGAAATCCAAGAATGTGATCTATGGCAAGGAAACATATGTGGGGTGAGGTGTACGAGCCTCTGGTCGATGATCAATGGCCACACAACCCCCATTTTTGTCGAAAATAGCCATGAACGGCCATTTTCAATAATACCGAAGGCTAACACGTACGAGTTTTTGACCAAGAAATGGTCTCCACCAGAAATCCAAGAATGTGATCTATGGCAAGGAAACATATGTGGGGTGAGGTTTATGAGCCTCTAGTCGATGATAAATGGCCACACAACCCCCATTTTTTATGAAAATAGCCATGAGCGACCTTGAAAATAACCATGAGCGACCTTGAAAATAGCCATGAGCGACCTTGAAAATAGCCATGAGCGACCATTTTCAATAATACTAGAGGCTAACACCTACGGATTTTAGACCAAGAAATGGTCTCCACCAGAAATCCAAGAATGTGATCTACGGCAAGGAAACATATGTGGGGTGAGGTGTATGAGCCTCTGGTCGACGATCAATGGCCACACAACCCCCATTTTTTATGAAAATAGCCATGAGCGACCTTGAAAATAGCCATGAGCGACCATTTTCAATAATACTAGAGGCTAACACCTACGGATTTTTGACCAAGAAATGGTCTCCACCAGAAATCCAAGAATGTGATCTATGGCAAGGAAACATATGTGGGGCGAGGTGTATGAGCCTCTGGTCGATGATCAATGGCCACACAACCCCCATTTTTGTCGAAAATAGCCATGAACGACCATTTTCAATAATACCGAAGGCTAACACCTACGGATTTTTGACCAAGAAATGGTCTCCACCAGAAATCCAAGAATGTGATCCATGGTAAGGAAACATATGTGGGGTGAGGTGTATGAGCCTCTGGTCGATGATCAATGGCCACACAACCCCCATTTTTGTCGAAAATAGCCATGAACGACCATTTTCAATAATATCGAAGGCTAACACCTACGGATTTTTGACCAAGAAATGGTCTCCACCAGAAATCCAAGAATGTGATCTATGGCAAGGAAACATATGTGGGGTGAGGTGTATGAGCCTCTGGTCGACGATCAATGGCCACACAACCCCCATTTTTTATGAAAATAGCCATGAGCGACCATTTTCAATAATACTAGAGGCTAACACCTACGGATTTTAGACCAAGAAATGGTCTCCACCAGAAATCCAAGAATGTGATCTATGGCAAGGAAACATATGTGGGGTGAGGTGTATGAGCGTCAGGTCGATGATCAATGGCCACACAACCCCCATTTTTGTCGAAAATAGCCATGAACGACCATTTTCAATAATACTAGAGGCTAAGACCTACAAATTTTTGACCAAGAAATGGTCTCCACCAGAAATCCAAGAATGTGATCTATGGCAAGGAAACATATGTGGAGTGAGGTGTACGATCCTCCGGTCGATGATCAATGGCCACACAACCCCCATTTTTGTCGAAAATAGCAATGAATGACCATTTTAAAAAAATACCGAAGGCTAACACGTTCGGATTTTTGACCAAGAAATGGTCTCCACCAGAAATCCAAGAATGTGATCTATGGCAAGGAAACATATGTGGGGTGAGGTGTATGAGCCTCTGGTCGATGATCAATGGCCACACAACCCCCATTTTGCCGAAAATAGCCATGAATGACCATTTTCAATAATACCGAAGGCTAACACCTACGAGTTTTTAACCAAGAAATGGTCTCCACCAGAAATCCAAGAATGTGATCTATGGCAAGGAAACATATGTGGGGTGAGGTGGATGAGCCTCTGGTCGATGATCAATGGCCACACAACCCCCATTTTTGTCGAAAATAGCCATGAACGACCATTTTCAATAATACCGAAGGCTAACACCTACGGATTTTTGACCAAGAAATGGTCTCCACCAGAAATCCAAGAATGTGATCTATGGCAAGGAAACATATGTGGGGTGAGGTGTATGAGCCTCTGGTCGATGATCAATGGCCACACAACCCCCATTTTTTATGAAAATAGCCATGAGCAACCATTTTCAATAATACTAGAGGCTAAGACCTACGGATTTTTGACCAAGAAATGGTCTCCACCAGAAATCCAAGAATGTGATCTACGACAAGGAAACATATGTGTAGTGAGGTGTATGAGCGTCTGGTCGATGATCAATGGCCACACAACCCCCATTTTTGTCGAAAATAGCCATGAACGACCATTTTCAATAATACAGAAGGCTAACACCTACGGATTTTTGACCAAGAAATGGTCTCCACCAGAAATCCAAGAATGTCATCTATGGCAAGGAAACATATGTGGGGTGAGGTTTATGAGCCTCTAGTCGATGATAAATGGCCACACAACCCCCATTTTTTATGAAAATACCCATGAGCGACCTTGAAAATAGCCATGAGCGACCATTTTCAATAATACTAGAGGCTAACACCTACGGATTTTTGACCAAGAAATGGTCTCCACCAGAAATCCAAGAATGTGATCTATGGCAAGGAAACATATGTGGGGTGAGGTGTACGAGCCTCTGGTCGATGATCAATGGCCACACAACCCCCATTTTTGTCGAAAATAGCCATGAACGACCATTTTCAATAATACCGAAGGCTAACACGTACGAGTTTTTGACCAAGAAATGGTCTCCACCAGAAATCCAAGAATGTGATCTACGGCAAGGAAACATATGTGGGGTGAGGTTTATGAGCCTCTAGTCGATGATAAATGGCCACACAACCCCCATTTTTTATGAAAATAGCCATGAGCGACCTTGAAAATAGCCATGAGCGACCATTTTCAATAATACTATAGGCTAACACCTACGGATTTTAGACCAAGAAATGGTCTCCACCAGAAATCCAAGAATGTGATCTATGGCAAGGAAACATATGTGGGGTG
>NW_023366846.1:0-79237 GCF_902167145.1 Zea mays
AAAAATGGGGGTTGTGTGGCCATTGATCATCGACCAGAGGCTCATACACCTCACCCCACATATGTTTCCTTGCCATAGATCACATTCTTGGATTTCTGGTGGAGACCATTTCTTGGTCAAAAATCCGTAGGTCTTAGCCTCTAAAATTTTGAAAATGGTCGCTCATTGGCTATTTTCGGCAAAATGGGGGTTGTGTGGCCATTGATCATCGACCAGAGGCTCGTACACCTCACCCCACATATGTTTCCTTGCCATAGATCACATTCTTGGATTTCTGGTGGAGACCATTTCTTGGTCAAAAATCCGTAGGTGTTAGCCTTCGGTATTATTGAAAATGGTCGTTCATGGCTATTTTCGACAAAAATGGGGGTTGTGTGGCCATTGATCATCGACCAGAGGCTCATACACCTCACCCCACATATGTTTCCTTGCCATAGATCACATTCTTGGATTTCTGGTGGAGACCATTTCTTGGGCTAAAATCCGTAGGTGTTAGCCTCTAGTATTATTGAAAATGGTCGCTCATGGCTATTTTCAAGGTCGCTCATGGCTATTTTCATAAAAAATGGGGGTTCTGTGGCCATTGATCGTCGACCAGAGGCTCGTACACCTCACCCCACATATGTTTCCTTGCCATAGATCACATTCTTGGATTTCTGGTGGAGACCATTTCTTGGTTAAAAACTCGTACGTGTTAGCCTTTGGTATTATTGAAAATGGTCATTCATGGCTATTTTCGGCAAAATGGGGGTTGTGTGGCCATTGATCATCGAACAGACGCTCATACACCTCACCCCACATATGTTTCCTTGCCATAGATCACATTCTTGGATTTCTGGTGGAGACCATTTCTTGGTCAAAAATCCGTAGGTGTTAGCCTTCGGTATTATTGTAAATGGTCATTCATGGCTATTTTCGACAAAAATGGGGGTTGTGTGTCCATTGATCATCGACCAGAGGCTCATACACCTCACCCCACATATGTTTCCTTGCCATAGATCACATTCTTGGATTTCTGGTGGAGACCATTTCTTGGTCAAAAATCCGTAGGTCTTAGCCTCTAGTATTATTGAAAATGGTCGCTCATGGCTATTTTCGACAAAAATGGGGGTTGTGTGGCCATTGATCTTCGACCAGAGGCTCATACACCTCACTACACATATGTTTCCTTGCCATAGATCACATTCTTGGATTTATGGTGGAGACCATTTCTTGGTCAAAAATCCGTAGGTGTTAGCCTTCAGTGTCATTGAAAATGGTCGTTCATGGCTATTTTCGACAAAAATTAGGGTTCTGTGGCCATTGATCGTCGACCAGAGGCTCATACACCTCACCCCACATATGTTTCCTTGCCATAGATCACATTCTTGGATTTCTGGTGGAGACCATTTCTTGGTCAAAAATCCGTAGGTGTTAGCCTTCAGTATTATTGAAAATGGTCGTTCATGGCTATTTTCGACAAAAATGGGGTTTGTGTGGCCATTGATCATCGACCAGACGCTCATACACCTCACCCCACATATGTTTCCTTGCCATAGATCACATTCTTGGATTTCTGGTGGAGACCATTTCTTGGTTAAAAACTCGTACGTGTTAGCCTTCGGTATTATTGAAAATGGTCATTCATGGCTATTTTCGGCAAAATGGGGGTTGTGTGGCCATTGATCATCGACCAGAGGCTCGTACACCTCACCCCACATATGTTTCCTTGCCATAGATCACATTCTTGGATTTCTGGTGGAGTCCATTTCTTGGTCAAAAATCCGTAGGTGTTAGCCTTTGGTATTTTTGAAAATGGTCCTTCATGGCTATTTTCGACAAAAATGGGGGTTGTGTGGCCATTGATCATCGACTAGAGGCTCATACACCTCACCCCACATATGTTTCCTTGCCATAGATCACATTCTTGGATTTCTGGTGGAGACCATTTCTTGGTCAAAAATCCGTAGGTGTTAGCCTTCGGTATTATTGAAAATGGTCGTTCATGGCTATTTTCGACAAAAATGGGGGTTGTGTGGCCATTGATCATCGACCAGACGCTCATACACCTCACCCCACATATGTTTCCTTGCCATAGGTCACATTCTTGGATTTCTGGTGGAGACCATTTCTTGGTCTAAAATCCGTAGGTGTTAGCCTCTAGTATTATTGAAAATGGTCGCTCATGGCTATTTTCAAGGTCGCTCATGGCTATTTTCATAAAAAATGGGGGTTGTGTGGCCATTTATCATCGACTAGAGGCTCATACACCTCACCCCACATATGTTTCCTTGCCATAGATCACATTCTTGGATTTCTGGTGGAGACCATTTCTTGGTTAAAAACTCGTACGTGTTAGCCTTTGGTATTATTGAAAATGGTCATTCATGGCTATTTTCGGCAAAATGGGGGTTGTGTGGCCATTGATCATCGACCAGACGCTCATACACCTCACCCCACATATGTTTCCTTGCCATAGATCACATTCTTGGATTTCTAGTGGAGACCATTTCTTGGTCAAAAATCCGTAGGTGTTAGCCTTCGGTATTATTGTAAATGGTCATTCATGGCTATTTTCGACAAAAATGGGGGTTGTGTGGCCATTGATCATCGACCAGAGGCTCATACACCTCACCCCACATATGTTTCCTTGCCATAGATCACATTCTTGGATTTCTGGTGGAGACCATTTCTTGGTCAAAAATCCGTAGGTGTTAGCCTTCGGTATTATTGAAAATGGTCGTTCATGGCTATTTTCGACAAAAATGGGGGTTGTGTGGCCATTGATCATCGACCAGACGCTCATACACCTCACCCCACATATGTTTCCTTGCCATAGATCACATTCTTGGATTTCTGGTGGAGACCATTTCTTGGTTAAAAACTCGTACGTGTTAGCCTTTGGTATTTTTGAAAATGGTCATTCAAGGCTATTTTCGACAAAAATGGGGGTTGTGTGGTCATTGATCTTCGACCAGAGGCTCATACACCTCACTACACATATGTTTCCTTGCCATAGATCACATTCTTGGATTTATGGTGGAGACCATTTCTTGGTCAAAAATCCGTAGGTGTTAGCCTTCAGTGTCATTGAAAATGGTCGTTCATGGCTATTTTCGACAAAAATTAGGGTTGTGTGGCCATTGATCGTCGACCAGAGGCTCATACACCTCACCCCACATATGTTTCCTTGCCATAGATCACATTCTTGGATTTCTGGTGGAGACCATTTCTTGGTCAAAAATCCGTAGGTGTTAGCCTTCGGTATTATTGAAAATGGTCGTTCATGGCTATTTTCGACAAAAATGGGGGTTGTGTGGCCATTGATCATCGACCAGACGCTCATACACCTCACCCCACATATGTTTCCTTGCCATAGATCACATTCTTGGATTTCTGGTGGTGACCATTTCTTGGTCTAAAATCCATAGGTGTTAGCCTCTAGTATTATTGAAAATGGTCGCTCATGGCTATTTTCAAGGTCGCTCATGGCTATTTTCATAAAAAATGGGGGTTGTGTGGCCATTTATCGTCGACTAGAGGCTCATAAACCTCACCCCACATATGTTTCCTTGCCATAGATTACATTCTTGGATTTCTGGTGGAAACCATTTCTTGGTTCAAAACTCGTACGTGTTAGCCTTCGGTATTATTGAAAATGGTCATTCATGGCTATTTTCGGCAAAATAGGGGTTGTGTGGCCATTGATCATCGACCAGAGGCTCGTACACCTCACCCCACATATGTTTCCTTGCCATAGATCACATTCTTGGGTTTCTGGTGGAGACCATTTCTTGGTCAAAAATCAGTAGGTGTTAGCCTTCGGTATTATTGAAAATGGTCGTTCATGGCTATTTTCGACAAAAATGGGGGTTGTGTGGCCATTGATCATCGACTAGAGGCTCATACACCTCACCCCACATATGTTTCCTTGCCATAGATCACATTCTTGGATTTCTGGTGGAGACCATTTCTTGGTCAAAAATCCGTAGGTGTTAGCCTTCGGTATTATTGAAAATGGTCGTTCATGGCTATTTTCGACAAAAATGGGGGTTGTGTGGCCATTGTTCATCGACCAGACGCTCATACACCTCACCCCACATATGTTTCCTTGCCACAGACCACATTCTTGGATTTCTAGTGGAGACCATTTCTTGGTCTAAAATCCGTAGGTGTTAGCCTCTAGTATTATTGAAAATGGTCGCTCATGGCTATTTTCAAGGTCGCTCATGGCTATTTTCATAAAAAATGGGGGTTGTGTGGCCATTTATCATCGACTAGAGGCTCATAAACCTCACCCCACATATGTTTCCTTGGCATAGATTACATTCTTGGATTTCTGGTGGAAACCATTTCTTGGTTAAAAACTCGTATGTGTTAGCCTTCGGTATTATTGAAAATGGTCATTCATGGCTATTTTCGGCAAAATGGGGGTTGTGTGGCCATTGATCATCGACCAGAGGCTCATACACCTCACCCCACATATGTTTCCTTGTCATAGATCACATTCTTGGATTTCTGGTGGAGACCATTTCTTGGTCAAAAATCCGTAGGTGTTAGCCTTCGATATAATTGAAAATGGTCGTTCATGGCTATTTTCGACAAAAATGGGGGTTGTGTGGCCATTGATCATCGACCAGAGGCTCATACACCCCACCCCACATATGTTTCCTTGCCATAGATCACATTCTTGGATTTCTGGTGGAGACCATTTCTTGGTTAAAAACTTGTACGTGTTAGCCTTTGGTATTATTGAAAATGGTCATTCATGGCTATTTTCGGCAAAATGGGGGTTGTGTGGCCATTGATCGTCGACCAGAGGCTCATACACCTCACCCCACACATGTTTCCTTGCCATAGATCACATTCTTGGATTTCTGGTGGAGACCATTTCTTGGTCAAAAATCCGTAGGTGTTAGCCTTCAATGTCATTGAAAATGGTCGTTCATGGCTATTTTCGACAAAAATTAGGGTTGTGTGGCCATTGATTGTCGACCAGAGGCTCATACACCTCACCCCACATATGTTTCCTTGCCACAGATCACATTCTTGGATTTCTGGTGGAGACCATTTCTTGGGCAAAAATCCGTAGGTGTTAGCCTTTGGTATTTTTGAAAATGGCCATTCATGGCTATTTTCGACAAAAATGGGGGTTGTGTGGCCATTGATCTTCGACCAGAGGCTCATACACCTCACTACACATATGTTTCCTTGCCATAGATCACATTCTTGGATTTATGGTGGAGACCATTTCTTGGTCAAAAATCCGTAGGTGTTAGCCTTCAGTGTCATTGAAAATGGTCGTTCATGGCTATTTTCGACAAAAATTAGGGTTGTGTGGCCATTGATCGTCGACCAGAGGCTCATACACCTCACCCCACATATGTTTCCTTGCCATAGATCACATTCTTGGATTTCTGGTGGAGACCATTTCTTGGTCAAAAATCCGTAGGTGTTAGCCTTCGGTATTATTGAAAATGGTCGTTCATGGCTATTTTCGACAAAAATGGGGGTTGTGTGGCCATTGATCATCGACCTGACGCTCATACACCTCACCCCACAAATGTTTCCTTGCCATAGATCACATTCTTGGATTTCTGGTGGAGACCATTTCTTGGTCTAAAATCCGTAGGTGTTAGCCTCTAGTATTATTGAAAATGGTCGCTCATGGCTATTTTCAAGGTCGCTCATGGCTATTTTCGACAAAAATGGGGGTTGTGTGGCCATTTATCATCGACTAGAGGCTCATAAACCTCACCCCACATATGTTTCCTTGCCATAGATCACATTCTTGGATTTCTGGTGGAGACCATTTCTTGGTTAAAAACTCGTACGTGTTAGCCTTCGGTATTATTGAAAATGGTCGTTCATGGCTATTTTCGGCAAAATGGGGGTTGTGTGGCCATTGATCATCGACCAGAGGCTCGTACACCTCACCCCACATATGTTTCCTTGCCATAGATCACATTCCTGGATTTCTGGTGGAGACCATTTCTTGGTCAAAAATCCGTACGTGTTAGCCTTTGGTATTTTTGAAAATGGTCATTCATGGCTATTTTCGACAAAAATGGGGGTTGTGTGGCCATTGATCTTCGACCAGAGGCTCATACACCTCACTACACATATGTTTCCTTGCCATAGATCACATTCTTGGATTTATGGTGGAGACCATTTCTTGGTCAAAAATCCGTAGGTGTTAGCCTTCAGTGTCATTGAAAATGGTCGTTCATGGCTATTTTCGACAAAAATTAGGGTTGTGTGGCCATTGATCGTCGACCAGAGGCTCATACACCTCACCCCACATATGTTTCCTTGCCATAGATCACATTCTTGGATTTCTGGTGGAGACCATTTCTTGGTCAAAAATCTGTAGGTCTTAGCCTCTAGTATTATTGAAAATGGTCGCTCATGGCTATTTTCATAAAAAATGGGGGTTGTGTGGCCATTTATCATCGACTAGAGGCTCATAAACCTCACCCCACATATGTTTCCTTACCATAGATCACATTCTTGGATTTCTGGTGGAGACCATTTCTTGGTTAAAAACTCGTACGTGTTAGCCTTCGGTATTATTGAAAATGGTCGTTCATGGCTATTTTCGGCAAAATGGGGGTTGTGTGGCCATTGATCATTGACCAGAGGCACGTACACCTCACCCCACATATGTTTCCTTGCCATAGATCACATTCTTGGATTTCTGGTGGAGACCATTTCTTGGTCAAAAATCCGTACGTGTTAGCCTTTGGTATTTTTGAAAATGGTCATTCATGGCTATTTTCGACAAAAATGGGGGTTGTGTGGCCATTTATCATCGACTAGAGGCTCATAAACCTCACCCCACATATGTTTCCTTGCCATAGATCACATTCTTGGATTTCTGGTGGAGACCATTTCTTGGTCTAAAATCCGTAGGTGTTAGCCTCTAGTATTATTGAAAATGGTCGCTCATGGCTATTTTCAAGGTCGCTCATGGCTATTTTCATTAAAAATGGGGGTTGTGTGGCCATTTATCATCGACTAGAGGCTCATAAACCTCACCCCACATATGTTTCCTTGCCATAGATCACATTCTTGGATTTCTGGTGGAGACCATTTCTTGGTCAAAAATCCGTAGGTGTTAGCCTTCGGTATTATTGAAAATGGTCGTTCATGGCTATTTTCGACAAAAATGGGGGTTGTGTGGCCATTGATCATCGACCAGAGGCTCATACACCTCACCCCACATATGTTTCCTTGCCATAGATCACATTCTTGGATTTCTGGTGGAGACCATTTCTTGGTCAAAAATCCGTAGGTGTTAGCCTTCGGTATTATTGAAAATGGTCGTTCATGGCTATTTTCGGCAAAATGGGGGTTGTGTGGCCATTGATCGTCGACCAGAGGCTCATACACCTCACCCCACATATGTTTCCTTGTCGTAGATCACATTCTTGGATTTCTGGTGGAGACCATTTCTTGGTTAAAAACTCGTACGTGTTAGCCTTCGGTATTATTGAAAATGGTCATTCATGGCTATTTTCGGCAAAATGGGGGTTGTGTGGCCATTGATCGTCGACCAGAGGCTCATACACCTCACCCCACATATGTTTCCTTGTCGTAGATCACATTCTTGGATTTCTGGTGGAGACCATTTCTTGGTCAAAAATCCGTAGGTCTTAGCCTCTAGTATTATTGAAAATGGTCGCTCATGGCTATTTTCAAGGTCGCTCATGGCTATTTTCATAAAAAATGGGGGTTGTGTGGCCATTTATCATCGACTAGAGGCTCATAAACCTCACCCCACATATGTTTCCTTGCCATAGATTACATTCTTGGATTTCTGGTGGAAACCATTTCTTGGTTAAAAACTCGTACGTGTTAGCCTTCGGTATTATTGAAAATGGTCATTCATGGCTATTTTTGGCAAAATGGGGGTTGTGTGGCCATTGATCGTAGACCAGAGGCTCATACACCTCACCCCACATATGTTTCCTTGTCGTAGATCACATTCTTGGATTTCTGGTGGAGACCATTTCTTGGTCAAAAACTCGTACGTGTTAGCCTTCGATATTATTGAAAATGGTCGTTCATGGCTATTTTCGACAAAAATGGGGGTTGTGTGGCCATTGATCATCGACCATAGGCTCATACACCTCACCCCACATATGTTTCCTTGCCATAGATCACATTCTTGGATTTCTGGTGGAGACCATTTCTTGGTCAAAAATCCGTAGGTGTTAGCCTTCGGTATTATTGAAAATGGTCGTTCATGGCTATTTTCGGCAAAATGGGGGTTGTGTGGCCATTGATCATCGACCAGAGGCTCATACACCTCACCCCACATATGTTTCCTTGCCATAGATCACATTCTTGGATTTCTGGTGGACACCATTTCTTGGTCAAAAATCCGTACGTGTTAGCCTTTGGTATTTTTGAAAATGGTCATTCATGGCTATTTTCGACAAAAATGGGGGTTGTGTGGCCATTGATCATCGACTAGAGGCTCATACACCTCACCCCACATATGTTTCCTTGCCATAGATCACATTCTTGGATTTCTGGTGGAGACCATTTCTTGGTCAAAAATCCGTAGGTGTTAGCCTTCGGTATTATTCAAAATGGTCGTTCATGGCTATTTTCGACAAAAATGGGGGTTGTGTGGCCATTGATCATCGACCAGACGCTCATACACCTCACCCCACATATGTTTCCTTGCCATAGATCACATTCTTGGATTTCTGGTGGAGACCATTTCTTGGTCTAAAATCCGTAGGTGTTAGCCTCTAGTATTATTGAAAATGGTCGCTCATGGCTATTTTCAAGGTCGCTCGTGGCTATTTTCATAAAAAATGGGGGTTGTGTGGCCATTTATCATCGACTAGAGGCTCATAAACCTCACCCCACATATGTTTCCTTGCCATAGATTACATTCTTGGATTTCTGGTGGAAACCATTTCTTGGTTAAAAACTCGTACGTGTTAGCCTTCGGTATTATTGAAAATGGTCATTCATGGCTATTTTCGACAAAAATGGGGGTTGTGTGGCCATTGATCATCGACCAGAGGCTCATAAACCTCACCCCACATATGTTTCATTGCCATAGATCACATTCTTGGATTTCTGGTGGAAACCATTTCTTGGTCAAAAATCCGTAGGTGTTAGCCTTCGGTATTTTTGAAAATGGTCGTTCATGGCTATTTTCGACAAAAATGGGGGTTATGTGGCCATTGATCATCGACTAGACGCTCATACACCTCACCCCACATATGTTTCCTTGCCATAGATCACATTCTTAGATTTCTGGTGGAGACCATTTCTTGGTCTAAAATCCGTAGGTCTTAGCCTCTAGTATTATTGAAAATGGTCATTCATGGCTATTTTCGGCAAAATGGGGGTTGTGTGTCCATTGATCGTCGACCAGAGGCTCATACACCTCACCCCACATATGTTTCCTTGCCATAGATCACATTCTTAGATTTTTGGTGGAGACCATTTCTTGGTCAAAAACTCGTACGTGTTAGCCTTCGGTATTATTGAAAATGGTCGTTCATGGCTATTTTCGGCAAAATGGGGGTTGTGTGGCCATTGATCGTCGACCAGAGGCTCATACACCTCACCCCACATATGTTTCCTTGCCATAGATCACATTCTTGGATTTCTGGTGGAGACCATTTCTTGGGCAAAAATCCGTAGGTCCTAGCCTCCAGTATTATTGAAAATGGTCGCTCATGGCTATTTTCATAAAAAATGGGGGTTGTGTGGCCATTTATCATCGACTAGAGGCTCATAAACCTCACCCCACATATGTTTCCTTGCCATAGATCACATTCTTGGATTTCTGGTGGAGACCATTTCTTGGTTAAAAACTCGTACGTGTTAGCCTTCGGTATTATTGAAAATGGTCATTCATGGCTATTTTCGGCAAAATGGGGGTTGTGTGGCCATTGAACATCGACCAGAGGCTCATACACCTCACCCCACATATGTTTCCTTGCCATAGATCACATTCTTGGATTTCTGATGGAGACCATTTCTTGGTCAAAAATCCGTACGTGTTAGCCTTTTGTATTTTTGAAAATGGTCATTCATGGCTATTTTCGACAAAAATGGGGGTTGTGTGGCCATTGATCATCGACTAGACGCTCATACACCTCACCCACATATGTTTCCTTGCCATAGATCACATTATTGGATTTCTGGTGGAGACCATTTCTTGGTTAAAAACTCGTACGTGTTAGCCTTCGGTATTATTGAAAATGGTCGTTCATGGCTATTTTCGACAAAAATGGGGGTTGTGTGGCCATTGATCATCGACCAGAGGCTCGTACACCTCACCCCACATATGTTTCCTTGCCATAGATCACATTCTTGGATTTCTGGTGGAAACCATTTCTTGGTCAAAAATCCGTAGGTGTTAGCCTTCGGTATTTTTGAAAATGGTCGTTCATGGCTATTTTCGACAAAAATGGGGGTTGTGTGGCCATTGATCATCGACCAGACGCTCATACACCTCACCCCACATATGTTTCCTTGCCATAGATCACATTCTTGGATTTCTGGTGGAGACCATTTCTTGGTCTAAAATCCGTAGGTCTTAGCCTCTAGTATTATTGAAAATGGTCATTCATGGCTATTTTCGGCAAAATGGGGGTTGTGTGGCCATTGATCGTCGACCAGAGGCTCATACACCTCACCCCACATATGTTTCCTTGCCATAGATCACATTCTTGGATTTTTGGTGGAGACCATTTCTTGGTCAAAAACTCGTACGTGTTAGCCTTCGGTATTATTGAAAATGGTCGTTCATGGCTATTTTCGGCAAAATGGGGGTTGTGTGGCCATTGATCGTCGACCAGAGGCTCATACACCTCACCCCACATATGTTTCCTTGCCATAGATCACATTCTTGGATTTCTGGTGGAGACCATTTCTTGGGCAAAAATCCGTAGGTGTTAGCCTTCGCTATTATTGAAAATGGTCGTTCATGGCTATTTTTGACAAAAATGGGGGTTGTGTGGCCATTGATCATCGACCAGACGCTCATACACCTCACCCCACATATGTTTCCTTGTCATAGATCACATTCTTGGATTTATGGTGGAGACCATTTCTTGGTCTAAAATCCGTAGGTGTTAGCCTCTAGTATTATTGAAAATGGTCGCTCATGGCTATTTTCAAGGTCGTTCATGGCTATTTTCGACAAAAATGGGGGTTATGTGGCCATTGATCATCGACCAGACACTCATACACCTCACCCCACATATGTTTCCTTGCCATAGATCACATTCTTGGATTTCTGGTGGAGACCATTTCTTGGTTAAAAACTCGTACGTGTTAGCCTTTGGTATTATTGAAAATGGTCGTTCATGGCTATTTTCGACAAAAATGGGGGTTGTGTGGCCATTGATCATCGACCAGAGGCTCGTACACCTCACCCCACATATGTTTCCTTGCCATAGATCACATTCTTGGATTTCTGGTGGAGACCATTTCTTGGTCTAAAATCCGTAGGTGTTAGCCTCTAATATTATTGAAAATGGTCGCTCATGGCTATTTTCGGCAAAATGGGGGTTGTGTGGCCATTGATCATCGACTAAAGGCTCGTACACCTCACCCCACATATGTTTCCTTGCCATAGATCACATTCTTGGATTTCTGGTGGAGACCATTTCTTGGTTAAAAACTCGTACGTGTTAGCCTTCGGTATTATTGAAAATGGTCGTTCATGGCTATTTTCAGCAAAATGGGGGTTCTGTGGCCATTGATCATCGACCAGAGGCTCGTACACCTCACCCCACATATGTTTCCTTGCCATAGATCACATTCTTGGATTTCTGGTGGAGACCATTTCTTGGTCAAAAATCTGTAGGTGTTAGCCTTTGGTATTTTTTGAAAATGGTCGTTCATGGCTATTTTCATAAAAAATGGGGCTTGTGTGGCCATTGATCATCGACCAGAGGCTCATACACCTCACCCCACATATGTTTCCTTGCCATAGATCACATTCTTGGATTTCTGGTGGAGACCATTTCTTGGTCAAAAATCCGCAGGTCTTAGCCTCTAGTATTATTGAAAATGGTCGCTCATGGCTATTTTCAAGGTCGCTCATGGCTATTTTCATAAAAAATGGGGGTTGTGTGCCATTGATCATCGACCAGAGGCTCATACACCTCACCCCACATATGTTTCCTTGCCATAGATCACATTCTTGGATTTCTGGTGGAGACCGTTTCTTGGATAAAAACTCGTAGGTCTTAGCCTTCGGTATTATTGAAAATGGTCATTCATGGCTATTTTCGACAAAAATGGGGGTTGTGTGGCCATTGATCATCGACTAGAGGCTCATACACCTCACCCCACATATGTTTCCTTGCCATAGATCACATTCTTGGATTTCTGGTGGAGACCATTTCTTGGTCAAAAATCCGTAGGTGTTAGCCTTCGGTATTATTGAAAATGGTCGTTCATGGCTATTTTCGACAAAATGGGGGTTGTGTGGCAATTGATCATCGACCAGAGGCTCATACACCTCACCCCACATATGTTTCCTTGCCATAGATCACATTCTTGGATTTCTGGTGGAGACCATTTCTAGGTCAAAAATCCGTAGGTCTTAGCCTCCAGTATTATTGAAAATGGTCGCTCATGGCTATTTTCATAAAAAATGGGGGTTGTGTGGCCATTTATCATCGACTAGAGGCTCATAAACCTCACCCCACATATATTTCCTTGCCATAGATCACATTCTTGGATTTCTGGTGGAGACCATTTCTTGGTTAAAAACTCGTACGTGTTAGCCTTCGGTATTATTGAAAATGGTCATTCATGGCTATTTTCGGCAAAATGGGGGTTGTGTGGCCATTGATCATCGACCAGAGGCTCATACACCTCACCCCACATATGTTTCCTAGCCATAGATCACATTCTTGGATTTCTGGTGGAGACCATTTCTTGGTCAAAAATCCGTACGTGTTAGCCTTTGGTATTTTTGAAAATGGTCATTCATGGCTATTTTCGACAAAAATGGGGGTTGTGTGGCCATTGATCATCGACCAGACGCTCATACACCTCACCTCACATATGTTTCCTTGCCATAGATCACATTCTTGGATTTCTGGTGGAGACCATTTCTTGGTTAAAAACTCGTACGTGTTAGCCTTCGGTATTATTGAAAATGGTCGTTCATGGCTATTTTCGACAAAAATGGGGGTTGTGTGGCCATTGATCATCGACCAGAGGCTCGTACACCTCACCCCACATATGTTTCCTTGCCATAGATCACATTCTTGGATTTCTGGTGGAGACCATTTCTTGGTCTAAAATCCGTAGGTGTTAGCCTCTAATATTATTGAAAATGGTCGCTCATGGCTATTTTCAAGGTCGCTCATGGCTATTTTCATAAAAAATGGGGGTTGTGTGGCCATTTATCATCGACTAGAGGCTCATAAACCTCACCCCACATATGTTTCCTTGCCATAGATTACATTCTTGGATTTCTGGTGGAAACCATTTCTTGGTTAAAAACTCGTACGTGTTAGCCTTCGGTATTATTGAAAATGGTCGTTCATGGCTATTTTCGACAAAAATGGGGGTTGTGTGGCCATTGATCATCGACCAGAGGCTCGTACACCTCACCCCACATATGTTTCCTTGCCATAGATCACATTCTTGGATTTCTGGTGGAGACCATTTCTTGGTCTAAAATCCGTAGGTGTTAGCCTCTAATATTATTGAAAATGGTCGCTCATGGCTATTTTCGGCAAAATGGGGGTTGTGTGGCCATTGATCATCGACTAAAGGCTCGTACACCTCACCCCACATATGTTTCCTTGCCATAGATCACATTCTTGGATTTCTGGTGGAGACCATTTCTTGGTCAAAAATCCGTAGGTGTTAGCCTTCGGTATTATTGAAAATGGTCGTTCATGGCTATTTTCGACAAAAATGGGGGTTGTGTGGCCATTTATCATCGACTAGAGGCTCATACACCTCACCCCACATATGTTTCCTTGCCATAGATTACATTCTTGTATTTCTGGTGGAAACCTTTTCTTGGTTAAAAACTCGTACGTGTTAGCCTTCGGTATTATTGAAAATGGTCAGTCATGGCTATTTTCGGCAAAATGGGGGTTGTGTGGCCATTGATCGTCGACCAGTGGCTCATACACATCACCCCACATATGTTTCCTTGTCGTAGATCACATTCTTGGATTTCTGGTGGAGACCATTTCTTGGTCAAAAATCCGTAGGTGTTAGCCTTCGGTATTATTGAAAATGGTCGTTCATGGCTATTTTCGACAAAAATGGGGGTTGTGTGGCCATTGATCATCGACCAGACGCTCATACACCTCACCCCACATATGTTTCCTTGCCATAGATCACATTCTTGGATTTCTGGTGGAGACCATTTCTTGGTCTAAAATCCGTAGGTGTTAGCCTTAGGTATTATTGAAAATGGTCGCTCATGGCTATTTTCGACAAAAATGGGGGTTGTGTGGCCATTGATCATCGACCAGATGCTCATACACCTCACCCCACATAAGTTTCCTTGCCATAGATCACATTCTTGGATTTCTGGTGGAGACCATTTCTTGGTCTAAAATCCGTAGGTGTTAGCCTCTAGTATTATTGAAAATGGTCGCTCATGGCTATTTTCAAGGTCGCTCATGGCTATTTTCATAAAAAATGGGGGTTGTGTGGCCATTTATCATCGACTAGAGGCTCATAAACCTCACCCCACATATGTTTCCTTGCCATAGATTACATTCTTGGATTTCTGGTGGAAACCATTTCTTGGTTAAAAACTCGTACGTGTTAGCCTTCGGTATTATTGAAAATGGTCATTCATGGCTATTTTCGGCAAAATGGGGGTTGTGTGGCCACTGATCATCGACCAGAGGCTCGTACACCTCACCCCACATATGTTTCCTTGCCATAGATCACATTCTTAGATTTCTGGTGGAGACCATTTCTTGGTCAAAAATCCGTAGGTGTTAGCCTTCGGTATTATTGAAAATGGTCATTCATGGCTATTTTCGACAAAAATGGGGGTTGTGTGGCATTTGATCATCGACTAGAGGCTCATACACCTCACCCCACATATGTTTCCTTGCCATAGATCACATTCTTGGATTTCTGGTGGAGACCATTTCTTGGTCTAAAATTCGTAGGTGTTATCCTCTAGTATTATTGAAAATGGTCGCTCATGGCTATTTTCAAGGTCGCTCATGGCTATTTTCATAAAAAATGGGGGTTGTGTGGCCATTTATCATCGACTAGAGGCTCATAAACCTCACCCCACATATGTTTCCTTGTCATAGATTACATTCTTGGATTTCTGGTGGAGACCATTTCTTGGTTAAAAACTCGTACGTGTTAGCCTTCGGTATTATTGAAAATGGTCATTCATGGCTATTTTCGGCAAAATGGGGGTTGTGTGGCCATTGATCGTCGACCAGAGGCTCATACACCTCACCCCACATATGTTTCCTTGCCATAGATCACATTCTTGGATTTTTGGTGGAGACCATTTCTTGGTCAAAAATCCGTAGGTGTTAGCCTTCGATATTATTGAAAATGGTCATTCATGGCTATTTTCGACAAAAATGGGGGTTGTGTGGCCATTGATCGCGACCAGAGGCTCATACACCTCACCCCACATATGTTTCCTTGTCGTAGATCACATTCTTGGATTTCTGGTGGAGACCATTTCTTGGTCAAAAATCCGTAGGTGTTAGCCTTCGATATTATTGAAAATGGTCGTTCATGGCTATTTTCGACAAAAATGGGGGTTGTGTGACAATTGATCATCGACCAGAGGCTCATACACCTCACCCCACATATGTTTCCTTGCCATAGATCACATTCTTGGATTTCTGGTGGAGACCATTTCTTGGTCAAAAATCCGTAGGTGTTAGCCTTCGGTATTATTGAAAATGGTCATTCATGGCTATTTTCGACAAAAATGGGGGTTGTGTGGCCATTGATCATCGACCAGAGGCTCATACACCTCACCCCACATATGTTTCCTTGCCATAGATCACATTCTTGGATTTCTGGTGGAGACCATTTCTTGGTCAAAAATCCGTACGTGTTAGCCTCTAGTATTATTGAAAATGGTCGCTCATGGCTATTTTCAAGGTCGCTCATGGCTATTTTCATAAAAAATGGGGGTTGTGTGGCCATTGATCATCGACCAGAGGCTCATACACCTCACCCCACATATGTTTCCTTACCATAGATCACATTCTTGGATTTCTGGTGGAGACCATTTCTTGGTTAAAAACTCGTAGGTGTTAGCCTTCGGTATTATTGAAAATGGTCATTCATGGCTATTTTCGGCAAAATGGGGGTTTTGTGGCCATTTATCATCGACCAGAGGCTCATACACCTCACCCCACATATGTTTCCTTGCCATAGATTACATTCTTGGATTTCTGGTGGAGACCATTTCTTGGTTAAAAACTCGTACGTGTTAGCCTTTGGTATTTTTGAAAATGGTCATTCATGGCTATTTTCGACAAAAATGGGGGTTGTGTGGCCATTGATCATCGACCAGACGCTCATACACCTCACCCCACATATGTTTCCTTGCCATAGATCACATTCTTGGATTTATGGTGGAGACCATTTCTTGGTCAAAAATCCGTAGGTGTTAGCCTTCAGTGTCATTGAAAATGGTCGTTCATGGCTATTTTCGACAAAAATTAGGGTTGTGTGTCCATTGATCGTCGACAAGAGGCTCATACACCTCACCCCACATATGTTTCCTTGCCATAGATCACACCATAGATTACATTCTTGGATTTCTGGTGGAAACCATTTCTTGGTTAAAAACTCGTACGTGTTAGCCTTCGGTATTATTGAAAATGGTCATTCATGGCTATTTTCGGCAAAATGGGGGTTGTGTGGCCATTGATCATCGACCAGAGGCTCGTACACCTCACCCCACATATGTTTCCTTGCCATAGATCACATTCTTGGATTTCTGGTGGAGTCCATTTCTTGGTCAAAAATCCGTAGGTGTTAGCCTTTGGTATTTTTGAAAATGGTCATTCATGGCTATTTTCGACAAAAATGGGGGTTGTGTGGCCATTGATCATCGACCAGACGCTCATACACCGCACCCCACATATGTTTCCTTGCCATAGATCACATTCTTGGATTTCTGGTGGAGACCATTTCTTGGTTAAAAACTCGTACGTGTTAGCCTTCGGTATTATTGAAAATGGTCGTTCATGGCTATTTTCGGCAAAATGGGGGTTGTGTGGCCATTGATCTTCTACCATAGGCTCATACACCTCACCCCACATATGTTTCCTTGCCATAGATCACATTCTTGGATTTCTGGTGGAGACCTTTTCTTGGTCAAAAATCCGTAGGTGTTAGCCTTCGGTATTATTGAAAATGGTCGTTCATGGCTATTTTCGACAAAATGGGGGTTGTGTGGCCATTGATCATCGACCAGAGGCTCATACACCTCACCCCACATATGTTTCCTTGTCGTAGATCACATTCTTGGATTTCTGGTGGAGACCATTTCTTGGGCAAAAATCCGTAGTTGTTAGCCTTCGATATTATTGAAAATGGTCGTTCATGGCTATTTTCGACAAAAATGGGGGTTGTGTGGCCATTGATCATCGACCAGAGGCTCATACACCTCACCCCACATATGTTTCCTTGCCATAGATCACATTCTTGGATTTTTGGTGGAGACCATTTCTTGGTTAAAAACTCGTAGGTGTTAGCCTTCGGTATTATTGAAAATGGTCATTCATGGCTATTTTCGGCAAAATGGGGGTTGTGTGGCCATTTATCATCGACCAGAGGCTCATACACCTCACCCCACATATGTTTCCTTGCCATAGATTACATTCTTGGATTTCTGGTGGAGACCATTTCTTGGTTAAAAACTCGTACGTGTTAGCCTTTGGTATTTTTGAAAATGGTCATTCATGGCTATTTTCGACAAAAATGGGGGTTGTGTGGCCATTGATCATCGACCAGACGCTCATACACCTCACCCCACATATGTTTCCTTGCCATAGATCACATTCTTGGATTTATGGTGGAGACCATTTCTTGGTCAAAAATCCGTAGGTGTTAGCCTTCAGTTTCATTGATAATGGTCGTTCATGGCTATTTTCGACAAAAATTAGGGTTGTGTGGCCATTGATCGTCGACCAGAGGCTCATACACCTCACCCCACATATGTTTCCTTGCCATAGATCACACCATAGATTACATTCTTGGATTTCTGGTGGAAACCATTTCTTGGTTAAAAACTCGTACGTGTTAGCCTTCGGTATTATTGAAAATGGTCACTCATGGCTATTTTCGGCAAAATGGGGGTTATGTGGCCATTGATCATCGACCAGAGGCTCGTACACCTCACCCCACATATGTTTCCTTGCCATAGATCACATTCTTGGATTTCTGGTGGAGACCATTTCTTGGTCAAAAATCCGTAGGTGTTAGCCTTTAGTATTTTTGAAAATGGTCATTCATGGCTATTTTCGACAAAAATGGGGGTTGTGTGGCCATTGATCATCGACCAGACGCTCATACACCTCACCCCACATATGTTTCCTTGCCATAGATCACATTCTTGGATTTCTGGTGGAGACCATTTCTTGGTTAAAAACTCGTACGTGTTAGCCTTCGGTATTATTGAAAATGGTCGTTCATGGCTATTTTCGGCAAAATGGGGGTTGTGTGGCCATTGATCTTCCACCATAGGCTCATACACCTCACCCCACATATGTTTCCTTGCCATAGATCACATTCTTGGATTTCTGGTGGAGACCATTTCTTGGTCAAAAATCCGTAGGTGTTAGCCTTCGGTATTATTGAAAATGGTCGTTCATGGCTATTTTCGACAAAAATGGGGGTTGTGTGGCCATTGATCATCGACCAGAGGCTCATACACCTCACCCCACATATGTTTCTGTTGGGGACTTGTTCTCAAATGCTATGCCTTGACAAAGGTTGTATTCCGAGAGATGCGATTGCAAATACCAGAATGCGTGAACAGTAACGGAATACTATTCACCATTTATAGGCACAGGACGCAGCCTGTGAGGAATTACAAGTATGCCCCTTATAAAAACTTACAACATTGACTCAGACCTTTATGGACTAAAAGGTCATTCTATCTTTAAGTCGGTTTGCAATGCCGAAGCTTTACGAAGAGGAACCTTCGGCTATCTTATACAAACAGCTTCATCCGAGGATCACTTCTTTCTATAAGACCTTCGGCGACGAAGCATAGACCCAACAGTAGCCCCTTTCGCGGTGCTAGGTCGTTTTTCGTAACGAGCTTGATCCGTGAAAAAAGTTTCTTAAGCTTCGAAGCGCCGAAGGTCTCAAAAACACCTTCCCTGAGCTCGTTGTCGAGAAACGATTCAATTTCCCTGCGCGTAGCGGCCCCACCTTGCAGAGTTACTGTTCGGTCTCTGCGGTCCACCGTACAGCGAGTGTGAGCGGGTGTCCGCCTGGTGTAAAACTTCTGGCGCTTCGCCTTCTTACCTGCGGCACTATATAAACAGACGAGTAGGTGTGAAGTTACCACAGCATTTACTGCTATTTGCACTGTTTTGCTGCCAAAATTTTTAACCGTCGCCGAAGCTTGTTTGTCAGAATCGAACGAAGCTCCATCTTAAAGCCTGCTTCGGAGGAGAAAAGTATTAAAGTTTCACAAGTTCATAGTTAAATGGCCAGAGTCCGCTCTACCGCCAGGGTTGAACGTGAGGGGGACGAAACGGAAGCTTCGGAGACTGTCCCTATCTCCGAAGCCATGCAACGATCCGGGTTAGTGACTTCGGAAAAGATTCCTATTGATGATGCAGAACAAGCAATCGCTGAAGCAGAAGGAGAAGATGCTGAGGAAACTGACCCCGAAGATGATTATCACCTTGCCACACCAAGCAAACCCAGCCATTTGGACTTCGGGAAATCTACTGTTTCGAAGGCTGATCTGTCCAAGATGGTAAAGTCAGGCTATTTTACTGAAAATCAAAAGAAGCTATTCCGCTTCGGGGGAGAAGAGACTACCCCAAAGCCGGAAAAAGATGAAATTGTTATTTTTAAAAGCTTCCTAAAGGCTGGATTAAGATTCCCCCTTCATGGCATTATTGCAGAGATACTGAAGAATTTCGGAATTTATTTTCACCAGCTAACCCCTAACGCTATCGTTAGGCTTAGTGTTTATATTTGGGCACTCCGAAGCCAGGCGGTGGAACCGTTTGCTGACAGCTTTTGCCGAGTTCACGAACTGCACTATCAGACAAAGGCTAGAAAGGATGGATTACATGAGAATTTTGGTTGCTATAATTTTGCTTACCGGAAAACTACGAAGTATCCTGTGATCAGCTACCGAAGCAAATGGGCAGCAGGGTGGAAATCAGAATGGTTCTATGTTAAGGTTGATGATGATAAATAAAAGCTTGTGCAAAGTCCACTGGAACTGACCTTCGGAGAAACTCGCCCCCAGTGCCACATGTTACCAGAGGGTCCAACTCAAAAAGCAATGTATGAATTCAAAATTATTGCAGAGAATATCAGTACAAGGGACCTGGTCCAGGAATTCTTGGCTTTCAAGGTTTTTCCTAGTGTAAAAGAGTGGGAAATGCCGAAGCTGAAGGGGGAGAAGAAAAAAGGTGAACTTGTACGTTTGCCTTACTACATCAAATTTAAAAAATACTTTAAAACTCCTTGCCAAGAGTGGCTGGATACGATTGAAGTGATGTGCAACGAGATACTTGGCAATTATTCAAAAAAGGAAGATCAATTGATGACCGCAGCCTTCGGCACCCGTCCGAAACGAAGGCTAAATCGAGTGTTGGACGCCTTGGGTTTCGAATACCCAGACTACGAAGATCTGAACAAAGGTGCCGGAGGCCAAAAAAGGAAAAGGGTAACTGAAGCCTTAGATGAAGGTGAAAAAGAGCCAATAAAGAAGAAAATTCCAAAGAAAAAGAAAGCTTCTTCTCCGAAGCAACAAATATCCGAAGCAGAAGAAACCCCCGCATCACCTTCTGCTGCTGTTGTTGAGGAAATTCTGAAGGTAATGACTGAATCCTTACCTGCGAAGCTAAGTCCACTGGGTCCTCAACTGACAAAGTTTTTTCAGAAGGACAAGGAGCCCGAGAAATCGAGGAAAACAATCAAGGCAAAGAAACAAAGAATCATTACCGTGACAGAGGTAATTGACAAAACGTCGCCAAGAGCTTCGGCCCAAAAAACACGAGCAGCAGCAGAGGGGGCAGATATTGAAATTGCACCTTTGGAGGCCGCAGCCGCCGAAGTTACCTCTGCTGCCGAAGATATTGACCAAATGCTAAGACATGGCTGCAGAAGAAGCTACCACTGCTGCCGAAGAGGCCGTGACCGCAGCGTCAAAGAAAGGAAAAGAAATTGCTGATAAAGCTTCAGAAAACGAAGCCTTCGCGTTCCAAAACTTAATTGGAGAACATCTAACAAAAGCTGAAATAGAAGAGCTTAAAGAGTATGCCCAATCCTGTGGATACAAACCTGGGGCACTCCTCTTTGGAGGCGTTGATGATGAGAAATTAGAGTGTATTCGAGACCAAACAGGGGCCAAAGTTATCAGTACTTTGTCCAAGAGTATTGGATTCCCGAAGCTAGAATCAAACATCAGCCGCTACCGACGACAACATGTCGTTGGTAGTTTATTTTACTCCAACTTCAAGGTAAATGACTTGTCCCTTAACTTTTATTGCTTCTAATAAAAGCATATCTGACGAAGGTTGTGTTTTGTGTTTGTGTAGAGTATGCTATTGAGCAAAGCCTTGCAAATGCAGCAAGATCTTGAAGATAAAAAGCATGAAGTTATAATTGAAAATTTGGAAAACAAAATAAAGGAGCAATCAGATGCTTTTGAGAAAAAGAACTTTGAGCTCCAGGCAGCCGAAGGTTTACTGGCGGAAGCTGAAGCAAAAATATCAGAACTGAACACGAAGCTTCTCCGCCAGTCTGAGCAGTTCGAACAAGAAAAACAAGATCTCAATGCAAAACTTGAAGCCGAAGCTCAGCAAAATTCGGATTTGAGAAAACTACTGACAAATCTTCAAGAAAAATGCCTGGAATTTAGCAACAAGTGCATTCAACGACTAAGAAAGATTTTTCACTCAGTTGGAGCCAGCAGCGAAAAATTTACCCCCTCAGCTGAAGATCTACCAAAAACCTTCGAACACATTGAGGGGGAGATTGACGAGCTCGACGAAGTCATAGCTGGGCATGGCGACTTCTGTGCCTGGGTGGCTTCTCGAGGGACTGCTGCAGCCTTCCTGAAGGCTGGCTGTGATCATGGGAAAATTGTCAACAGGCCAAATTTCACTTTGTCACCATCAATCCTGGATGACATCCCTGATCTCGCCCGAAGCATCTCGAATCGATTTGTAAAAATGATATGGACAAAAGGTGGTCGAGAGAAAGCTGGAGACGAAGCTCGTAGCCACCTTGATCCAGTAAGAAATCATACCTTGTGCTTACCTTTTTCTGTAAACTTGATTTTGACTTCCAACGACCTTATTCGTGTAGGATGACGAAGCCGAAGCTGATGACCAAAAATAATGCCGAAGCCGAAGCTCCTTGGAGATTTAGATAGTAGACTGCAGACAGTACTTGAAAAACTTTTGAGATAACTTTTGTGAATGTAAACAAAACTTGTTTTTAATGTATGTTGTTCATACCTTGTAATATATCCTTAACCTTTCACTGATGTATGAGAAATGCTTTGATGTGGACGAAATTTCCTTTTTTGAGCCGAAGGCGAAAAAACACCTTCCCTTCTTTTCGTACGCAACGAAGCATAGAAAACAACATTTTCCTTTTTTCCGAAGCTCTCCTTCATGGAAAACAACATTTTCCCTTCTTCTTTGTGCACGAAGCTCGTTTTTCCCTTTCTTTTTTCTCTTCTTGCCGAAGCAACCATTTTATGCGAT
Organism: Zea mays; assembly: GCF_902167145.1. Taxonomy (NCBI): domain Eukaryota; kingdom Viridiplantae; phylum Streptophyta; class Magnoliopsida; order Poales; family Poaceae; genus Zea; species Zea mays. The sequence goes on from NW_023366846.1 coordinate 22,923, forward strand.
GAAGATGATTATCCTACATATGCCTAAATGAATGTTTATGAATGCAAATGCTATGATGTAATGTGATGTGCAAATGAATGGCCAAACACGTATTCGAAGCCATATTCATAGCCATTATTTTCTTAAAAACAATCACACCTCAGCTCTGCATTCCCTTAGGAACGACTTTGGAGCTTCTTCGCCTTTACTTTTGGCGGAATCAGCGTTGACTTTTCGCTGTAAGCTCTGCATTCCCTTAGGAACGTCTTTGGAGCTTCTTCGCCTTTACTTCTGGCGGAATCAGCGTTGACTTTTCGCTGTAAGCTCTGCATTCCCTTAGGAACGTCTTTGGAGCTTCTTCGTTTTTACTTTTTGGGCACTCGATGGTGCACTCTCAGCTTTTACATTTACATTCTTTGGGGGATTTTGCTCTTATAAGACTAAAAAAGGAAATTACATATGCTGGCCCCATTAAAAACCTTTCTCCCCCTTTGGAAAGGAAAAGGGTGCCATGAAAGAAAAAATAAAAAATATGAAAAATTACATCGAATTATACATAATATCGCCGAAGCTCATCCGCATTCCAAGATCTAGGAATGTCATTGCCGTCCATATCTTTCAATCTGTATGAACCGGGCCTTGACGAAGATGCTACTAAGAAAGGCCCGTCCCATTTCAACTGCAATTTGCCCACTGTTTCCGGGTTGGCCACCCTCCGAAGCACCAAGTGCCCTGGCTCAATATTTTTTAGCCGAACCTTTCTATCCCGCCATTTGACTGTTTCAGCTTGATATTTATTAATATTCTCCACGGCTTGCAGTCTGATCCCTTCTAAAGCATCTTTTTCTATAGAATAAGCAGCTTCGGAATCTGATTCTGCCGAAGCTACTATCCTTATTGATCCGGCTTTAGCTTCCTCTGGAGTTATTGCTTCGTCACCGAATAACAACTTGAATGGAGTGAAGCCTGTAGACCTTGATGTTGTCGTGTTGTGGCTCCACACCACTTTGGTTAGCTGATCTGGCCATTTTCCTCTAGGTTGATTGAAGATTAGCTTCATTATTCCTGTCATTATAATGCCGTTGGCTCTTTCAACGAGTCCATTTGACTCCGGGTGCCTGACTGATGCAAAATGGATCTTCGTACCAATTTGGTCACAGAAACCCCTGAAAGCTTCGGAGTCAAACTGTGTTCCATTGTCCACAGTGATAGCCTTTGGCACCCCGAAACGACAAACAATATTCTGCCAGAAAAACTTTTGGACGGTAGCCGAAGTTATTGTGGCTAAAGGCTTCGCCTCAATCCATTTAGAAAAATATTCCACAGCTACCACAACATATCTCAGGTTCCCTTGGGCCGGTGGTAACGGACCTAACAAGTCAAGGCCCCACCTTTGCAATGGCCAAGTGGGTTGTATGAGCTGTGTCAAGGACGAAGGTTGTTTTTGATCTCTTGCACATTTCTGACAACCTTCGCACTTTTGAACCAATTCTGCTGCATCCGAAGCTGCCTTCGGCCAATAAAACCCTTGACGGAAAATTTTTCCGAGTAACGGCCTAGATCCGATGTGAGATCCACACAGGCCTGCATGTATTTCTTTCATTAACTCTATACCTTCGGTTCTGGATAAGCATTTGAGCAGCGGAGCACAAACTCCATGTTTATACAACTCCCCTTCTATCATGACATATGGACGAGCTCTTGCTTCTATCCTCTTGTTATAAGCTTCGTCATCTGAAAGAAATTTACCCTGAAGGTAAGAGATGATCTCGGTTCTCCAATCTTCGCTAAAAACAGGAGATATATTAAGAACTGCTCTTTCAAGAAGTTCCACCGAAGGTGCTTTTATTGTTTCGAAAAATACATCCGAAGGTAAAGGCAGCCCCTATGCTGCTGACTTAGCTAGCAAATCAGCATGCTCATTTTGTCCTCGAGTGATATTTTTGACAGAAAACCCTTCGAAGGAAGCTTCAACTCTTCGAACCATATCCAGATATTTTTCAAGCTTCGGATCCTTAGCCTTGCAACTTTTGTCAATATGACCCGAAACAACCTGGGAATCAGTTTTAAGTATGGCTCTTCTGATTCCCATTGCTTTTAACTTCCGAAGACCTAGAATCAATGCTTCGTACTCAGCAATGTTGTTTGTGCAATTAAAGTCAAGCTTTGCCGCATAACAAGTTTTGACTTTGGAAGGTGAAACCAATACAGCAGCCGCTCCTGCTCCGAAGGTTCCCCAAGATTCATCACAAAACACTGTCCAGGCTTCGTTGTCTTTATTCGTTTCCCCCTCCTGAGCCCCTGGCGTCCAATCAGCAATAAAGTCTGCCAGTGCATGTGACTGAATCGAAGATCTATGAACATATTCAATACAAAATTCATTGAGCTCTGCAGCCCATTTTCCAATCCTTCCAGTAGCTTCTCGGTTCCTCATAATATCCTTCAGAGGTTGTGATGAAGGAACAATTATGTTGTAAGCTTGGAAATAGTGCCGAAGCTTCCTGGAGGCCATCAAGACAGCATACAGTATCTTCTCCAACTCTGTATAATTTTTCTTTGATAAACTAAGGACCTCGGAAACAAAATATATTGGGACCTGCCTTTTGACTTGACCATCAAGCTTCTCCTGGACAAGCGCTGCACTTACCGCTGAGTGCGAAGCTGCCACATATAATAATAAAGGAGCCCCTGGCATTGGTGGAGTCAATGTTGTTAGATCTATCAAATACTGTTTCAGTTCTTCGAAAGCCTTCTGCTGGATTGGTCCCCATTGAAAGACTTCGGCCGACTTCAGCACTTCGAAGAATGGTAAATTTCTCTCTGCTGATCTGGATATGAATCTATTGAGAGATGCCAATCTTCCTGTCAATCTTTGAGCCCCCTTCTTTGTAGTTGGTGGCTCCATCCGAAGTATAGCTTCAATTTTACTTGGATTGGCTTCAATTCCCTTTGTTGAAACCAAGCACCCAAGAAATTTCCCCTTCTTCACTCCGAAGACACATTTTTCTGGATTTAACTTTAAGCCAGCTTGCCTGAAACTGGCGAAGGTCTCCTGCAGATCAGCAATATGATTCTCCTGCTTCGTGCTTTTGACAATGATGTCATCAACATAAGTTAGCACATTTCTGCCTATTTGAGATTGAAGAACCTTCGCAGTCATTCGGTTGAAACTTCCTCCAGCGTTTTTGAGCCCCTCAAGCATCCGAAGATAGCAATATGTGCCACTTGGAGTGATGAAGCTAGTCTTCGGCTCATCTTCCTTCTTCATCCAAATTTGGTGATAGCCTGAATAGCAGTCTAACAGACTCATGAGCTCTGACGAAGCTGCTGCATCAACTAAAGAGTCTATCCTTGGTAGTGGGAATTCATCCTTCGGACAAGCCTTGTTAAGATCTGTAAAATCGATGCACATTCGCCACTTGCCATTGGCCTTTTTTACCATAACATTGTTAGCCAGCCATTCTGGGTACTTCACTTCTCTAATAACTCCTGCACTGAGGAGTCTTTTGACTTCGTTGCGAGCACCTTCGGCCTTATCATCTGACATTTTCCGAAGCCTTTGCTTTCTGGGTCTGAAGGATGGATCGATATTGAGCGAGTGCTCAATAACATCCCTATTAACTCCGCATAGATCATTGGCTGACCATGCAAAAACATCTTTGTTATTGAACAAAAACCTTATCAAGGTTTTTTCCTGCTCTTCGGATAGTTGAGAGCCTAACAGCACCTTCTGCTCTGCTATGTCCTCACATAAGAGCATAGGCTTCGGCTGATCTGCTGAAGCTGCTTTCTCCCTTCTGAATTTGTACTGTTCACAAGCTTCAGCTCCATCTATGTTATGGATTGCTTTTGAGTCAGTCCAATTTCCTTCGGCTCTTCTTGCAGCTTCCTGACTTCCATGGATAGCAATGGGTCCCTGATCCGAAGGTATCTTCATGCAAAGATAGGCAGGATGAAGGATTGCTTCGAAGGCATTGAGAGTACCACGACCAATAATTGCATTGTAAGGGTATTCCATGTCAACAATGTCAAACACAACTTGCTCAGTTCTAGTGTTGTTGATGAACCCGAAGGTCACTGACATGGTGATCTTGCCCAGTGCTACGATCTGTCTTCCTCCGAAGCCACAGAGAGGATGTGTAGCATCATGAATCTTATCTTCTGGCTCTTGCATTTGTCTGAAGGCCTTAGCAAAAATGATGTCAGCTGCACTGCCTATATCAACCAAGACATTGTGGACCAGAAATCCTTTGATAACACAAGAGATAACCATGGCATCGTTGTGTGGGTAATCTTTGAGTTGAAGGTCCTCTTGGGAGAAGGTAATAGGAATGTGAGACCATCTTGACTTGATGAAGGGTCCTTGCACCCCAACATGCTGTACCCTTCTCTGTGCTTCCTTCTTCTGTTTCTTGTTAGCTGGCTCTGAGGACGAGCCACCTGTGATCGGGAGCACCAGCTTCGGGTCCGAAGCAGCTCCAGCTTGGTCGTTGAACGAAGCCATCAGCTCAAAAAGTGGAAGTGAGTTCACCGGAGGTGGGCGCCAATGTTGGGGACTTGTTCTCAAATGCTATGCCTTGACAAAGGTTGTATTCCGAGAGATGCGATTGCAAATACCAGAATGCGTGAACAGTAACGGAATACTGTTCACTATTTATAGGCACAGGACGCAGCCTGTGAGGAATTACAAGTATGCCCCTTATAAAAACTTACAACATTGACTCAGACCTTTATGGACTAAAAGGTCATTCTATCTTTAAGTCGGTTTGCAATGCCGAAGCTTTACGAAGAGGAACCTTCGGCTATCTTATACAAACAGCTTCATCCGAGGATCACTTCTTTCTATAAGACCTTCGGCGACGAAGCATAGACCCAACAGTTTCCTTGCCATAGATCACATTCTTGGATTTCTGGTGGAGACCATTTCTTGGTCAAAAATCCGTAGGTGTTAGCCTTCGGTATTTTTGAAAATGGTCATTCATGGCTATTTTCGGCAAAATGGGGGTTGTGTGGCCATTGATCATCGACCAGAGGCTCGTACACCTCACCCCACATATGTTTCCTTGCCATAGATCAAATGTTCTCCACCATAAATCCAAGAATGTGATCTATGGCAAGGAAACATATGTGTAGTGAGGTGTATGAGCCTCTGGTCGAAGATCAATGGTCTCCACCAGAAATCCAAGAATGTGATCTATGGCAAGGAAACATATGTGGGGTGAGGTGTATGAGCCTCTGGTCGATGATCAATGGCCACACAACCCCCATTTTGTCGAAAATAGCCATGAATGACCATTTTCAATAATACTGAAGGCTAACACGTACGAGTTTTTAACCAAGAAATGGTTTCCACCAGAAATCCAAGAATGTAATATATGGCAAGGAAACATATGTGGGGTGAAGTGTACGAGCCTCTGGTCGATGATCAATGGCCACACAACCCCCATTTTTTATGGAAATAGCCATGAGCGACCATTTTCAATAATACTAGAGGCTAACACCTACGGATTTTAGACCAAGAAATGGTTGATAGTCGCCTAGAGGGGGGGTGAATAGGGCGAAACTGAAATTTACAAATATAAACACAACTACAAGCCGGGTTAGCGTTAGAAATATGAAACCGAGTCCGCGAGAGAGGGTGGAAAACAAATCGCAAGCAAATGAAGAGTGTGACACGCGGATTTGTTTTACCGAGGTTCGGTTCTCTCAAACCTACTCCCCGTTGAGGAGGCCACAAAGGCCGGGTCTCTTTCAACCCTTCCCTCTCTCAAACGATCCCACGGATCGAGTGAGCTTTCTCTTCTCAATCACTTGGAACACAAAGTACCCACAAGGACCACCACAAGTTTGGTGTCTCTTGCCTCAGTTACAAGTGAGTTTGATCGCAATGAAGGAATCAAGAAAGAAGAAAGCAATCCAAGCGCAAGAGCTCGAAAGAACACAAGCAAATCTCTCTCTCTAGTCACTAGGGCGTTGTGTGGAATTTGGAGAGGATTTGATCTCTTTGGTGTGTCTAGAATTGAATGCTAGAGCTCTTGTAAGTAGTTGGGAAGTGGAAAACTTGGATGCAATGAATGGTTGGGTGGTTGGGGTATTTATAGCCCCAACCACCAAAATAACCGTTGGTGGAGGCTGTCTGTTCGATGGCGCACCGGACATGTCCGGTGCCCCTGCCACGTCACCAGTGCCGTTGGAATCTGACCGTTGGAGTTCTGACTTCTGGGCCCGCCTCGATGTCCGGTGGCGCACCGGACATGCACTGTTCACTGTCCGGTGCGCCGGCATGGGCAACTCTGACTTCTGTGCTCGCTGCGCGCGCATTAAATGCATCGCAGGTAGCCGTTGGCGCCGAAGTAGCCGTTGCTCCGTGGATGCACCGGACAGTCCGGTGCACACCGGACATGTCCGGTGAATTATAGCGGAGCAGACGCTCTGATTTCCCGAGGCTGGCGAGTTCCAGAGCCGCGTCCCGTTGGAGCACCGGACAGTCCGGTGAATTATAGCGCGCCGGCTCTGGAGAATTCCCGAAGGCGACGAGTTCGTGTTGAAGTCCTTTGGTGCACCGGACACTGTCCAGTGGTGCACCGGACAGTCCGGTGCGCCAGACCAGAGGAGCCTTCGGTTGCTCCTTTGCTCTTTTGTTGAACCCAACACTTGGTCTTTTTATTGGCTAAGTGTGAACCTTTTGCACCTGTATAACTTATACACTAGAACAAACTAGTTAGTCCAAAGATTTGTGTTAGGCAATTCAACCACCAAAATTATATAGGAACTAGGTGTAAGCCTAATTCCCTTTCAATCTCCCCCTTTTTGGTGATTGATGCCAACACAAACCAAAGCAAATATAGAAGTGCATAATTGAACTAGTTTGCATAATATAAGTGCAAAGGTTGCTTGGAATTGAGCCAATATAAATACTTACAAGATATGCATGGATTGTTTCTTCATTTTTAACATTTTGGACCACGCTTGCACCACATGTTTTGTTTTTGCAAAATCTTTTCTAAATCTTTTCAAAGTTCTTTTGCAAATAGTCAAGGGTAAATGAATAAGAGTTTGCAAAGCATTTTCAAGATTTGAAATTTTCTCCCCCTGTTCCAAATGCTTTTCCTTTGACTAAACAAAACTCCCCCTAAATAAAATCTCCTCTTAGTGTTCAAGAGGGTTTTGATGAAACAATTTTGAAATACTACTTTCTCCCCTTTTTGAACACATTAAGATACCAAATTGACAATTGGAAATTACATTTTAAAATTAGGTGGTGGTGCGGTCCTTTTGCTTTGGGCTAATACTTCCTCCCCCTTTGGCATGAATCGCCAAAAACGGAGTCATTAGAGCCCTTCAAATAACTTTCTCCTCCCTTGGTCATAAATAAAAGAGTGAAGATTATACCAAAGTAGGAGTCCTTTTGTTTTGCTCTCTCCCCCAAGGATAGAGAGCGGCTCGGAGTGACGGCGAAGGATGAGTTGACGGAGTGGAAGACTTTGTCTTCGCCGAAGACTCCAATGCCCTTTCAATGCACCTATGACTTGATTTGAAGTAGACTTGAAAACACATTAGTCATAGCATATGAAAGAGACATGATCAAAGGTATATTCATGAGCTATGTGTGCAAGTTAGCAATAGAAATTTCTAGAATCAAGAATATTGAGCTCATGCCTAAGTTTGGTAAAAGTTTGTTCATCAAGTGGTTTGGTAAAGATATCGGCTAATTGATCTTTAGTATTAATGTATGCAATCTCAATATCTCCCTTTTGTTGGTGATCCCTAAGAAAATGATACCGAATGGCTATGTGCTTAGTGCGGCTATGCTCGACGGGATTGTCGGCCATTTTGATTGCACTCTCATTATCACATAGCAAAGGGACTTTGGTTAATTTGTAACCGTAGTCCCGCAGGGTTTGCCTCATCCAAAGCAATTGCGCGCAACAATGACCTGCGGCAATGTACTCGGCTTCGGCGGTTGAAAGAGTGACCGAATTTTGCTTCTTTGAGGCCCAAGACACCAAGGATCTTCCCAAGAACTGGCAAGTCCCTGATGTGCTCTTTCTATTAATCTTACACCCCGCCCAATCGGCATCCGAATAACCAATTAAATCAAAAGTGGATCCCCGAGGGTACCAAAGCCCAAACTTAGGAGTATAAGCCAAATATCTCAAGATTCGTTTTACGGTCGTAAGGTGGGATTCCTTAGGGTCGGATTGGAATCTTGCACACATGCAAAGGGAAAGCATAATGTCCGGTCGAGATGCACATAAATAGAGTAATGAACCTATCATCGACCGGTATACCTTTTGATCCACGGACTTACCTCCCGTGTCGAGGTCGAGATGCCCATTAGTTCCCATGGGTGTCTTGATGGGTTTGGCATCCTTCATCCCAAACTTGGTTAGAATGTCTTGAGTGTACTTTGTTTGGCTGATGAAGGTGCCCTCTTGGAGTTGTTTGACTTGGAATCCTAGAAAATACTTCAACTCCCCCATCATCAACATCTCGAACTTTTGTGTCATGATCCTACTAAATTCTTCATAAGTAGATTCGTTAGTAGACCCAAATATGATATCATCAACATAAATTTGGCATACAAACAAATCATTGTCAAGAGTTTTAGTGAATAGAGTAGGATCGGCTTTTCCGACTTTGAAGCCATTAGCAATAAGGAAATCCCTAAGGCATTCATACCATGCTCTTGGGGCTTGCTTGAGCCCGTAAAGCGCCTTAGAGAGCTTATAGACATGGTTAGGATACTCACTGTCTTCAAAGCCGGGAGGTTGCTCAACATAGACCTCTTCCTTGATTGGTCCATTGAGGAAGGCACTTTTCACGTCCATTTGATAAAGCTTAAAGCCATGGTAAGTAGCATAGGCTAATAATATACGAATTGACTCAAGCCTAGCTACGGGTTCATAGGTTTCACCGAAATCCAAACCTTCGACTTGGGAGTATCCCTTGGCCATAAGTCGAGCTTTGTTCCTTATCACCACACCATGCTCGTCTTGCTTGTTGCGGAAGACCCATTTGGTTCCTACAACATTTTGGTTAGGACGTGGAACTAAATGCCATACCTCATTCCTAGTGAAGTTGTTGAGCTCTTCTTGCATCGCCACCACCCAATCCGAATCTTGTAGTGCTTCCTCTACCCTGTGTGGCTCAATAGAGGAAACAAACGAGTAATGTTCACAAAAATGTGCAACACGAGATCTAGTAGTTACCCCCTTATGAATGTCGCCGAGGATGGTGTCGACGGGGTGATCTCGTTGGATTGCTTGGTGGACTCTTGGGTGTGGCGGCCTTTGTTCCTCTTCCTCCTTGTCTTCCTCATTTGCATCTCCCCCTTGATCATTGCCATCATCTTGAGGTGGCTCAATTGCTTGATCTTCTACTTCATCAACTTGAGCCTCATCCTCATTTTGAGTTGGTGGAGATGCTCGCGTGGAGGAGGATGGTTGATCTTGTGCTTTTGGAAGCTCTTCGGATTCCTTAGGACACACATCCCCAATGGACATGTTCCTTAGCGCGATGCACGGAGCCTCTTCATCACCTATCTCATCAAGATCAACTTGCTCTACTTGAGAGCCGTTAGTTTCATCAAACACAACGTCACATGAGACTTCAACTAGTCCAGTGGACTTGTTAAAGACCCTATATGCCCTTGTGTTTGAGTCATAACCAAGTAAAAAGCCTTCCACAGTCTTAGGAGCAAATTTAGATTTTCTACCTCTTTTAATAAGAATAAAGCATTTGCTACCAAAGACTCTAAAATATGAAATGTTGGGCTTTTTACCGATTAGGAGTTCATATGATGTCTTCTTGAGGATTCGGTGTAGATACAACCGGTTGATGGCGTAGCAAGCGGTGTTGACCGCCTCGGCCCAAAACGGATCCGAAGTCTTGTACTCATCAAGCATGGTCCTTGCCATGTCTAATAGAGTTCGATTCTTCCTCTCCACTACACCATTTTGTTGTGGGGTGTAGGGAGAAGAGAACTCATGCTTGATGCCCTCTTCCTCAAGAAAGCCTTCGATTTGAGAGTTCTTGAACTCCGTCCCGTTGTCGCTTCTTATTTTCTTGATCCTTAAGCCAAACTCATTTTGAGCCCGTCTCAAGAATCCCTTTAAGGTCTCTTGGGTTTGAGATTTTTCCTGTAAAAAGAATACCCAAGTGAAGCGAGAATAATCATCCACTATTACAAGACAATACTTACTCCCGCCGATGCTTATGTAAGCAATCGGGCCGAATAGGTCCATGTGTAGGAGCTCCAGTGGTCTTTCGGTCGTCATGATGTTCTTGTGTGGATGATGGGCTCCAACTTGCTTTCCTACCTGACATGCACTACAAATCCTGTCTTTCTCAAAATGAACATTTGTTAGTCCTAAAATGTGTTCTCCCTTTAGAAGCTTATGAAGATTCTTCATCCCAACATGGGCTAGTCGGCGGTGCCAGAGCCAACCCATGTTAGTCTTAGCAATTAAGCATGTGTCGAGTTCAGCTCTATCAAAATCTACTAAGTATAGCTGACCCTCTAACACACCCTTAAATGCTATTGAATCATCACTTCTTCTAAAGACAGTGACACCTACATCAGTAAATAGACAGTTGTAGCCCATTTGACATAATTGTGAAACGGAAAGCAAATTGTAATCTAAAGAATCTACAAGAAAAACATTGGAAATTGAATGGTCAGGAGATATAGCAATTTTACCAAGACCTTTGACCAAAACTTGATTTCCATCCCCGAATGTGATAGCTCGTTGGGGATCTTGGTTTTTCTCATAGGAGGAGAACATCCTTTTCTCCACTGTCATATGGTTTGTGCACCCGCTGTCGAGTATCCAACTTGAGCCCCCGGATGCATAAACCTACAAAACAATTTTAGTTCTTGACTTTAGGTACCCAAACGGTTTTGGGTCCTTTGGCATTAGAAACAAGAACTTTGGGTATCCAATCACAAGTCTTTGACCCCTTGTGTTTGCCCCCAACAAACTTGGCAACTACCTTGCCGGATTTGTTAGTCAAAACATAAGATGCATCAAAAGTTTTAAAAGAAATATCATGATCATTTGATGCAATAGGAGTTTTCTTCTTAGGCAACTTAGCACGGGTTGGTTGCCTAGAGCTAGATGTCTCACCCTTATACATAAAAGCATGATTAGGGCCAGAGTGAGACTTCCTAGAGTGAATTCTCCTAATTTGTCCTCGGGATAACCGGCAGGGTATAAAATGTAACCCTCGTTATCCTGAGGCATGGGAGCCTTGCCCTTAACAAAGTTGGACAATCTTTTAGGAGGGGCATTAAGTTTGACATTGTCTCCCCTTTGAAAGCCAATGCCATCCTTGATGCCCGGGCGTCTCCCATTATAGAGCATACTTCTAGCAAATTTAAACTTTTCATTTTCTAAGTTATGCTCGACAATTTTAGCATCTAATTTTGCTATATGATCATTTTGTTGTTTAATCAAAATCATGTGATCATGAATAGCATCAACATCAATATCTCTACATCTAGTACAAATAGTGACATGCTCAATGGTAGATGTAGATGGTTTGCAAGAATTAAGTTCAACAATCTTAGCACGTAATATATCATTCTTATCTCTAAGATCGGAAATTGTAACTTTGCAAACATCAAAATCTTTAGCCTTAGCAATCAAGTTTTCATTTTCTAATCTAAGGCTAGCAAGAGATACATTCAATTCTTCAATCTTAGCAAGTAAATCATCATTATTGTTTCTAAGATTGGGAATTGAAATATCACAAACATGAGAATCAACCTTAGCATTTAAACTAGCATTTTCATTTCTAAGGTTGTCAATCATCTCATGGCAAGTGCTTAGCTCACTAGATAGTTTTTGACATTTTTCTACTTCTAGAGCATAAGCATTTTTAACCTTAACATGCTTCTTATTTTCTTTAATAAGGAAGTCCTCTTGAGTGTCCAAGAGATCATCCTTTTCATGAATGGCACTAATCAATTCATTAAGTTTTTCCTTTTGTTGCATGTTGAGGTTGGCAAAAAGAGATCGCAAGTTATCCTCCTCATCACTAGCATTATCATCACTAGAAGACTCATATTTAGTGGAGGAGTTAGATTTAACCTTCTTCCGTTTGCCGTCCTTTGCCATGAGGCACTTGTGGCCGACGTTGGGGAAGAGGAGTCCCTTGGTGACGGCGATGTTGGCGGCGTCCTCGTCGTCTGAGGAGTCGCTTGAGCTCTCGTCGGAGTCCCACTCCCGACAAACATGGGCATCGCCGCCCTTCTTCTTGTAGTACCTCTTCTTTTCTCTCCTCTTGCCCTTCTTGTCGTTATCCCTGTCACTGTCACTTGATAATGGACATTTTGCAATAAAGTGACCGGGCTTACCAGACTTGTAGCAAACTTTCTTGGAGCGGGACTTGTAGTCTTTCCCCTCCTTTGCTTGAGGATTTGGCGGAAGCTCTTGATGACGAGCGCCATTTCCTCATTGTCGAGCTTGGAGGCGTCGATTGGTTGTCTACTTGGTGTAGACTCCTCCTTCTTTTCCTCTGTCGCCTTGAATGCGACGGGTTGAGCTTCGGATGTGGAGGGATCATCAAGCTCGTTGATCTCCCTCAAGCCTTCGATCATGCACTCAAAACTTACAAAATTCCCGATAACTTCCTCTGGGGTCATTTTAGTATATCTAGGATTACCACGAATTAATTGAACTTAAGTGGGGTTAAGGAAAATGAGAGATCTTAGAATAACCTTAACCACTTCGTGGTCGTCCCACTTCTTTCTCCCGAGGTTGCGCACTTGGTTCACTAAGGTCTTGAGCCGGTTGTACATGTGTTGTGGCTCTTCCCCTTTGCGAAGCCGGAACCGACCGAGCTCCCCCTCGATCGTTTCCCGCTTGGTGATCTTTGTGAGCTCATCTCCCTCGTGCGCGGTTTTGAGCACATCCCAAACCTCCTTGGCGCTCTTCAATCCTTGAACTTTGTTATACTCCTCTCTACTTAAAGAGGCGAGGAGTATTATTGTTTCTTGAGAGTTGAAGTGCTCGATTTGGGCCACCTCATCCTCATCATAGTCTTCATCCCCTACAGACGGTACCTGTGCACCAAACTCAACAACATCCCATATACTTTTGTGGAGCAAGGTTAGATGAAATCGCATTAAATCGCTCCACCTAGCGTAATATTCACCATCAAAAGTTGGTGGTTTGCCTAATGGGACGGAAAGTAAAGGTGTATGTTTAGAAATGCGAGGGTAGCTTAGGGGAATCTTACTATACTTCTTAAGCTCTTGGCGTTTAGAAGTGACGGACGCCGCGTCGGAGCCGGAGGTGGATGTTGATGAAGTGTCGGTCTCGTAGTAGACGACTTTCCTCATCCTCTTGTGCTTGTCCCCACTCCGATGCGGCTTGTGAGAGGAAGATTTCTCCTTCTTCTCTTTGTGGTGAGAAGAAGATTTCTTCTCCTTCCCTTTGTTGGAGGAGCTCTTCTTCTTCTCCTTCCTCTTAGTGCGGGACTTTTCCGATGAAGTGCTCCCGTGGCTTGTAGTGGGCTTTTCGCCGGTCTCCATCTCCTTCTTGGCGTGATCTCCCGTCATTACTTCGAGCAGTTAGGCTCTAATGAAGAACCTGGCTTTGATACCAATTGATAGTCGCCTAGAGGGGGGGGGTGAATAGGGCGAAACTGAAATTTACAAATATAAACACAACTACAAGCCGGGTTAGCGTTAGAAATATGAAACCGAGTCCGCGAGAGAGGGTGGAAAACAAATCGCAAGCAAATGAAGAGTGTGACACGCGGATTTGTTTTACCGAGGTTCGGTACTCTCAAACCTACTCCCCGTTGAGGAGGCCACAAAGGTCGGGTCTCTTTCAACCCTTCCCTCTCTCAAACGATCCCACGGATCGAGTGAGCTTTCTCTTCTCAATCACTTGGAACACAAAGTTCCCACAAGGACCACCACAAGTTTTGTGTCTCTTGCCTCAATTACAAGTGAGTTTGATCGCAATGAAGGAATCAAGAAAGAAGAAAGCAATCCAAGCGCAAGAGCTCGAACGAACACAAGCAAATCTCTCTCTCTAGTCACTAGGGCGTTGTGTGGAATTTGGAGAGGATTTGATCTCTTTGGTGTGTCTAGAATTGAATGCTAGAGCTCTTGTAAGTAGTTGGGAAGTGGAAAACTTGGATGCAATGAATGGTTGGGTGGTTGGGGTATTTATAGCCCCAACCACCAAAATAACCGTTGGTGGAGGCTGTCTGTTCGATGGCGCACCGGACAGTCCGGTGCACACCGGTCATGTCCGGTGCCCCTGCCACGTCACCAGTGCCGTTGGAATCTGACCGTTGGAGTTCTGACTTCTGGGCCCGCCTCGATGTCCGGTGGCGCACCGGACATGCACTGTTCACTGTCCGGTGCGCCGGCATGGGCGACTCTGACTTCTGCGTGCGCTGCGCGCGCATTAAATGCATCGCAGGTAGCCGTTGGCGCCGAAGTAGCCTTTGCTCCGTGGATGCACCGGACAGTCCGGTGCACACCGGACATGTCCGGTGAATTATAGCGGAGCAGCCGCTCTGATTTCCCGAGGCTGGCGAGTTCCTGAGCTGCGTCCCGTTGGAGCACCGGACACCGTCCGGTGTACACCGGACAGTCCGGTGAATTATAGCGCGCCGGCTCTGGAGAATTCCCGAAGGCGACGAGTTCGCGTTGAAGTCCTCTGGTGCACCGGACACTGTCTGGTGGTGCACCGGACAGTCCGGTGCGCCAGACCAGAGGAGCCTTCGGTTGCTCCTTTGCTCTTTTGTTGAACCCAACACTTGGTCTTTTTATTGGCTAAGTGTGAACCTTTTGCACCTGTATAACTTATACACTAGAACAAACTAGTTAGTCCAAAGATTTGTGTTGGGCAATTCAACCACCAAAATTATATAGGAACTAGGTGTAAGCCTAATTCCCTTTCAATGGTCTCCACCAGAAATCCAAGAATGTGATCTATGGCAAGGAAACATATGTGGGGTGAGGTGTATGAGCGTCTGGTCGATGATCAATGGCCACACAACCCCCATTTTTGTCGAAAATAGTCATGAATGACCATTTTCAATAATACCGAAGGCTAACACCTACGGATTTTTGAGCAAGAAATGGTCTCCACCAGAAATCCAAGAATGTGATCTATGGCAAGGAAACATATGTGGGGTGAGGTGTATGAGCCTCTGGTCGATGATCATTGACCACACAACCCCCATTTTGCCGAAAATAGCCATGAATGACCATTTACAATAATACCGAAGGCTAACACGTACGAGTTTTTAACCAAGAAATGGTCTCCACGAGAAATCCAAGATTATGATCTATGGCAAGAAAACATATGTGGAGTGAAGTGTACGAGCCTCTGGTCGATGATCAATGGCAACACAACCCCCATTTTTGTCGAAAATAGCCATGAGCGACCATTTTCAATAATACTAGAGGCTAACACCTACGGATTTTAGACCAAGAAATGGTCTCCACCAGAAATCCAAGAATGTGATCTACGACAAGGAAACATATGTGGGGTGAGGTGTATGAGCCTCTAGTCGATGATCAATGGCCACACAACTCCCATTTTGCCGAAAATAGCCATGAATGACCGTTTTCAATAATATCAAAGGCTAACACCTACGGATTTTTGACCAAGAAATGGTCTCCACCAGAAATCCAAGAATGTGATCTATGGCAAGGAAACATATGTGGGGTGAGGTGTATGAGCCTCTGGTCGATGATAAATGGCCACACAACCCCCATTTTTTTATGAAAATAGCCATGAGCGGCCTTGAAAATAGCCATGAGCGACCATTTTCAATAATACTAGAGGCTAACACCTACGGATTTTAGACCAAAAAATGGTCTCCACCAGAAATACAAGAATGTGATCTATGGCAAGGAAACATATGTGTAGTGAGGTGTATGAGCCTCTAGTCGATGATCAATGGCCACACAACCCCCATTTTTGTCGAAAATAGCCATGAATGACCATTTTCAATAATACCGAAGGCTAACAGCGACCATTTTCAATAATACTAGAGGCTAAGACCTACGGATTTTTGACCAAGAAATGGTCTCCACCAGAAATCCAAGAATGTGATCTATGGCAAGGAAACATATGTGGGGTGAGGTTTATGAGCCTCTAGTCGATGATAAATGGCCACACAACCCCCATTTTTTATGAGCCTCTGGTCGATGATCAATGGCCACACAACCCCCATTTTTGTCGAAAATAGCCATGAATGACCATTTACAATAATACCGAAGGCTAACACCTACGGATTTTTGACCAAGAAATGGTCTCCACCAGAAATCCTAGAATGTGATCTATGGCAAGGAAACATATGTGGGGTGAGGTGTATGAGCCTATGGTCGATGATCAATGGCCACACAACCCCCATTTTGCCGAAAATAGCCATGAATGACCATTTTCAATAATACCGAAGGCTAAGACCTACGGATTTTTGACCAAGAAATGGTCTCCACCAGAAATCCAAGAATGTGATCTATGGCAAGGAAACATATGTGGGGTGAGGTGTATGAGCCTCTGGTCGATGATCAATGGCCACACAACCCCCATTTTTGTCGAAAATAGCCATGAACGACCATTTTCAATAATACCGAAGGCTAACACCTACGGATTTTTAACCAAGAAATGGGGGTTGTGTGGCCATTGATCATCGACCAGACGCTCATACACCTCACCCCACATATGTTACCTTGCCATAGATCACATTCTTGGATTTCTGGTGGAGACCATTTCTTGGTCAAAAATCCGTAGGTGTTAGCCTTCGGTATTATTGTAAATGGTCATTCATGGCTATTTTCGACAAAAATGGGGGTTGTGTGGCCATTGATCATCGACCAGAGGCTCATACACCTCACCCCACATATGTTTTCTTGCCATAGATCACATTCTTGGATTTCTGGTGGAGACCATTTCTTGGTCAAAAATCCGTAGGTCTTAGCCTCTAGTATTATTGAAAATGGTCGCTCATGGCTATTTTCGGCAAAAATGGGGGTTGTGTGGCCATTGATCATCGACCAAACGCTCATACACCTCACCCCACATATGTTTCCTTGCCATAGAATGACCATTTACAATAATACCGAAGGCTAACACCTACGGATTTCTGACCAAGAAATGGTCTCCACCAGAAATCCAAGAATGTGATCTATGGCAAGGAAAGATATGTGGGGTGAGGTGTATGAGCCTCTAGTCGATGATCAATGGCCACACAACCCCCATTTTTGTCGAAAATAGCCATGAATGACCATTTTCAATAATACCGAAGGCTAGCACGTACGAGTTTTTAACCAAGAAATGGTTTCCACCAGAAATCCAAGAATGTAATCTATGGTGTGATCTATGGCAAGGAAACATATGTGGGGTGAGGTGTATGAGCCTCTGGTCGACGATCAATGGCCACACAACCCTAATTTTTGTCGAAAATAGCCATGAACGACCATTTTCAATGACACTGAAGGCTAACACCTACGGATTTTTGACCAAGAAATGGTCTCCACCATAAATCCAAGAATGTGATCTATGGCAAGGAAACATATGTGGGGTGAGGTGTATGAGCGTCTGGTCGATGATCAATGGCCACACAACCCCCATTTTTGTCGAAAATAGCCATGAATGACCATTTTCAAAAATACCGGAGGCTAACACATTCGGATTTTTGACCAAGAAATGGTCTCCACCAGAAATCCAAGAATGTGATCTATGGCAAGGAAACATATGTGGGGTGAGGTGTATGAGCCTCTAGTCGACGATCAATGGCCACACAACCCCCATTTTTTATGAAAATAGCCATGAGCGACCTTGAAAATAGCCATGAGCGACCTTGAAAATAGCCATGAACGACCATTTTCAATAATACCGAAGGCTAACACGTACGAGTTTTTAACCAAGAAATGGTTTCCACCAGAAATCCAAGAATGTAATCTATGGCAAGGAAACATATGTGGGGTGAGGTTTACGAGCCTCTAGTCGATGATAAATGGCCACACAACCCCCATTTTTTATGAAAATAGCCATGAGCGACCTTGAAAATAGCCATGAGCGACCATTTTCAATAATACTAGAGGCTAACACCTACAGATTTTAGACCAAGAAATGGTCTCCACCAGAAATCCAAGAATGTGATCTATGGCAAGGAAACATATGTGTAGTGAGGTGTATGCGCCTCTAGTCGATGATCAATGGCCACACAACCCCCATTTTTGTCGAAAATAGCCATGAATGACCATTTTCAATAATACCGAAGGCTAACAGCGACCATTTTCAATAATACTAGAGGCTAAGACCTACGGATTTTTGTCCAAGAAATGGTCTCCACCAGAAATCCAAGAATGTGATCTATGGCAAGGAAACATATGTGGGGTGAGGTTTATGAGCCTCTAGTCGATGATAAATGGCCACACAACCCCCATTTTTTATGAGCCTCTGGTCGATGATTAATGGCCACACAACCCCCATTTTTGTCGAAAATAGCCATGAATGACCATTTACAATAATACCGAAGGCTAACACCTACGGATTTTTGACCAAGAAATTGTCTCCACCAGAAATCCAAGAATGTGATCTATGGCAAGGAAACATATGTGGGGTGAGGTGTATGAGCCTCTGGTCGATGATCAATGGCCACACAACCCCCATTTTTGTCGAAAATAGCCATGAACGACCATTTTCAATAATACCGAAGGCTAACACCTACGGATTTTTGACCAAGAAATGGTCTCCACCAGAAATCCAAGAATGTGGTCTATGGCAAGGAAACATATGTGGGGTGAGGTGTATGAGCCTCTGGTCGATGATCAATGGCCACACAACCCCCATTTTTGTCGAAAATAGCCATGAACGACCATTTTCAATAATACCGAAGGCTAACACCTACGGATTTTTGACCAAGAAATGGTCTCCACCAGAAATCCAAGAATGTGATCTATGGCAAGGAAACATATGTGGGGTGAGGTGTATGAGCGTCTGGCCTCACTACACATATGTTTCCTTGCCATATATCACATTCTTGGATTTATGGTAGAGACCATTTCTTGGTCAAAAATCCGTAGGTGTTAGCCTTTGGTATTATTGAAAATGGTCATTCATGGCTATTTTCGACACAAATGGGGGTTGTGTGGCCATTGATCACCGACCAGAGGCTTGTACACCTCACCCCACATATGTTTCCTTGCCATAGATCACATTCTTGGATTTCTGGTGGAGACCATTTCTTGGTCAAAAATCCGTACGTGTTAGCCTTTGGTATTTTTGAAAATGGTCATTCATGGCTATTTTCGGCAAAATGGAGGTTGTGTGGCCATTGATCATCGACCAGAGGCTCATACACCTCACCCCACATATGTTTCCTTGCCATAGATCACATTCTTGGATTTCTGGTGGAGACCATTTCTTGGTCAAAAATCCGTAGGTCTTAGCCTCTAATATTATTGAAAATGGTCGCTCATGGCTATTTTCAAGGTCGCTCATGGATATTTTCATAAAAAATGGGTGTGGGGTGAGGTGTACGAGCCCCTGGTCGATGATCAATGGCCACACAACCCTAATTTTTGTCGAAAATAGCCATGAACGACCATTTTCAATGACACTGACGGCTAACACCTACGGATTTTTGACCAAGAAATGGTCTCCACCATAAATCCAAGAATGTGATATATGGCAAGGAAAAATATGTGTAGTGAGGTGTATGAGCCTCTGGTCGATGATCAATGGCCACACAACCCCCATTTTGCCGAAAATAGCCATGAATGACCATTTTCAATAATACCGAAGGCTAACACGTACGAGTTTTTAACCAAGAAATGGTCTCCACCAGAAATCCAAGAATGTGATCTATGGCAAGGAAACATATGTGGGGTGAGGTGTATGAGCCTCTGGTCGATGATCAATGGCCACACAACCCCCATTTTTGTCGAAAATAGCCATGAACGACCATTTTCAATAATATTAGAGGCTAAGACCTACGGATTTTTGTCCAAGAAATGGTCTCCACCAGAAATTCAAGAATGTGATCTATGGCAAGGAAACATATGTGGGGTGAGGTGTATGAGCCTCTGGTCGATGATCAATGGCCACACAACCCCCATTTTTGTCGAAAATAGCCATGAACGACCATTTTCAATAATATCGAAGGCTAACACCTACGGATTTTTGACCAAGAAATGGTCTCCACCAGAAATCCAAGAATGTGATCTACGACAAGGAAACATAAGTGGGGTGAGGTGTATGAGCCTCTGGTCGACGATCAATGGCCACACAACCCCCATTTTGCCGAAAATAGCCATGAATGACCATTTTCAATAATACCGAAGGCTAACACGTACGAGTTTTTAACCAAGAAATGGTTTCCACCAGAAATCCAAGAATGTAATCTATGGCAAGGAAACATATGTGGGGTGAGGTTTATGAGCCTCTAGTCGATGATAAATGGCCACACAACCCCCATTTTTTATGAAAATAGCCATGAGCGACCATTTTCAATAATACTAGAGGCTAACACCTACGGATTTTAGACCAAGAAATGGTCTCCACCAGAAATCCAAGAATGTGATCTATGGCAAGGAAACATATGTGGGGTGAGGTGTATGAGCGTCTGGTCGATGATCAATGGCCACACAACCCCCATTTTTTTATGAAAATAGCCATGAGCGACCATTTTCAATAATATTAGAGGCTAAGACCTACGGATTTTTGACCAAGAAATGGTCTCCACCAGAAATCCAAGAATGTGATCTATGGCAAGGAAACATATGTGGGGTGAGGTGTATGAGCCTCTGGTCGATGATCAATGGCCACACAACCCCCATTTTTGTCGAAAATAGCCATGAATGACCATTTACAATAATACCGAAGGCTAACACCTACGGATTTTTGACCAAGAAATGGTCTCCACCAGAAATCCAAGAATGTGATCTATGGCAAGGAAACATATGTGGGGTGAGGTGTATGAGCCTCTGGTCGATGATCAATGGCCACACAACCCCCATTTTTTATGAAAATAGCCATGAACGACCATTTTCAATAATACCGAAGGCTAACACCTACGGATTTTTGACCAAGAAATGGTCTCCACCAGAAATCCAAGAATGTGATCTATGGCAAGGAAACATATGTGGGGTGAGGTGTATGAGCCTCTGGTCGATGATCAATGGCCACACAACCCCCATTTTTGTCGAAAATAGCCATGAAAGACCATTTTCAATAATACCGAAGGCTAACACCTACGGATTTTTGACCAAGAAATGGTCTCCACCAGAAATCCAAGAATGTGATCTATGGCAAGGAAACATATGTGGGGTGAGGTGTATGAGCGTCTGGCCTCACTACACATATGTTTCCTTGCCATATATCACATTCTTGGATTTATGGTAGAGACCATTTCTTGGTCAAAAATCCGTAGGTGTTAGCCTTCGGTATTATTGAAAATGGTCATTCATGGCTATTTTCGACACAAATGGGGGTTGTGTGGCCATTGATCACCGACCAGAGGCTTGTACACCTCACCCCACATATGTTTCCTTGCCATAGATCACATTCTTGGATTTCTGGTGGAGACCATTTCTTGGTCAAAAATCCGTACGTGTTAGCCTTTGGTATTTTTGAAAATGGTCATTCATGGCTATTTTTGGCAAAATGGAGGTTGTGTGGCCATTGATCATCGACCAGAGGCTCATACACCTCACCCCACATATGTTTCCTTGCCATAGATCACATTCTTGGATTTCTGGTGGAGACCATTTCTTGGTCAAAAATCCGTAGGTCTTAGCCTCTAATATTATTGAAAATGGTCGCTCATGGCTATTTTCAAGGTCGCTCATGGATATTTTCATAAAAAATGGGTGTGGGGTGAGGTGTACGAGCCCCTGGTCGATGATCAATGGCCACACAACCCTAATTTTTGTCGAAAATAGCCATGAACGACCATTTTCAATGACACTGACGGCTAACACCTACGGATTTTTGACCAAGAAATGGTCTCCACCATAAATCCAAGAATGTGATCTATGGCAAGGAAACATATGTGTAGTGAGGTGTATGAGCCTCTGGTCGATGATCAATGGCCACACAACCCCCATTTTGCCGAAAATAGCCATGAATGACCATTTTCAATGATACCGAAGGCTAACACGTACGAGTTTTTAACCAAGAAATGGTCTCCACCAGAAATCCAAGAATGTGATCTATGGCAAGGAAACATATGTGGGGTGAGGTGTATGAGCCTATGGTCGATGATCAATGGCCACACAACCCCCATTTTTGTCGAAAATAGCCATGAATGACCATTTACAATAATACCGAAGGCTAACACCTACGGATTTTTGACCAAGAAATGGTCCCCACCAGAAATCCAAGAATGTGATCTATGGCAAGGAAACATATGTGGGGTGAGGTGTACGAGCCTCTAGTCGATGATCAATGGCCACACAACCCCCACATATGTTTCCTTGCCATAGATCACATTCTTGGATTTCTGGTGGAGACCATTTCTTGGTCAAAAATCCGTAGGTGTTAGCCTTCGGTATTATTGAAAATGGTCGTTCATGGCTATTTTCGGCAAAATGGGGGTTCTGTGGCCATTGATCATCGACCAGAGGCTTGTACACCTCACTACACATATGTTTCCTTGCCATAGATCAC
The DNA here is from genome assembly GCF_902167145.1 of Zea mays. Lineage (NCBI taxonomy): Eukaryota > Viridiplantae > Streptophyta > Magnoliopsida > Poales > Poaceae > Zea > Zea mays. The sequence goes on from NW_023366846.1 coordinate 45,557, forward strand.
ATTCTTGGATTTCAGGTGGAGACCATTTCTTGGTCAAAAATCCGTAGGTGTTAGCCTTCGGTATTATTGAAAATGGTCGTTCATGGCTATTTTCGACAAAAATGGGGGTTGTGTGGCCATTGATCATCGACCAGAGGCTCATACACCTCACCCCACATATGTTTCCTTGCCATAGATCACATTCTTGGATTTCTGGTGGAGACCATTTCTTGGTCAAAAATCCGTACGTGTTAGCCTTTGGTATTTTTGAAAATGGTCGTTCATGGCTTGGTCGATGATCAATGGCCACACAACCCCCATTTTTTATGAAAATAGCCATGAGCGACCATTTTCAATAATACTAGAGGCTAAGACCTACGGATTTTTGACCAAGAAATGGTCTCCACAAGAAATCCAAGAATGTGATCTATGGCAAGGAAACATATGTGGGGTGAGGTGTATGAGCCTCTGGTCGATGATCAATTGCCACACAACCCCCATTTTTGTCGAAAATAGCCATGAATGACCATTTACAATAATACCGAAGGCTAACACCTACGGTTTTTGACCAAGAAATGGTCTCCACCAGAAATCCAAGAATGTGATCTATGGCAAGGAAACATATGTGGGGTGAGGTGTATGAGCCTATGGTCGATGATCAATGGCCACACAATCCCCATTTTTGTCGAAAATAGCCATGAACGACCATTTTCAATAATATCGAAGGCTAACACCTACGAATTTTTGACCAGGAAATGGTCTCCACCAGAAATCAAAGAATGTGATCTACGACAAGGAAACATATGTGGGGTGAGGTGTATGAGCCTCTGGTCGACGATCAATGGCCACACAACCCCCATTTTGCCGAAAATAGCCATGAATGACCATTTTCAATAATACCGAAGGCTAACAGCGACCATTTTCAATAATACTAGAGGCTAAGACCTACGGATTTTTGACCAAGAAATGGTCTCCACCAGAAATCCAAGAATGTAATCTATGGCAAGGAAACATATGTGGGGTGAGGTTTATGAGCCTCTTGTCGATGATAAATGGCCACACAACCCCCATTTGTTATGAAAATAGCCATGAGCGACCTTGAAAATAGCCATGAGCGACCATTTTCAATAATACTAGAGGCTAACACCTACGGATTTTAGACCAAGAAATGGTCTCCACCAGAAATCCAAGAATGTGATCTATGGCAAGGAAACATATGTGGGGTGAGGTGTATGAGCCTCTAGTCGATGATCAATGGCCACACAACCCCCATTTTTGTCGAAAATAGCCATGAATGACCATTTTCAATAATACCGAAGGGTAACACCTACGGATTTTTGACCAAGAAATGGTCTCCACCAGAAATCCAAGAATGTGATCTATGGCAAGGAAACATATGTGGGGTGAGGTGTATGAGCCTCTGGTCGACGATCAATGGCCACACAACCCTAATTTTTGTCGAAAATAGCCATGAACGACCATTTTCAATGACACTGAAGGCTAACACCTACGGATTTTTGACCAAGAAATGGTCTCCACCATAAATCCAAGAATGTGATCTATGGCAAGGAAACATATGTGTAGTGAGGTGTATGAGCCTCTGGTCGAAGATCAATGGCCACACAACCCCCATTTTTGTCGAAAATAGCCATGAATGACCATTTTCAAAAATACCAAAGGCTAACACATTCGGATTTTTGCCCAAGAAATGGTCTCCACCAGAAATCCAAGAATGTGATCTATGGCAAGGAAACATATGTGGGGTGAGGTGTACGAGCCTCTGGTCGATGATCAATGGCCACACAACCCCCATTTTGCCGAAAATAGCCATGAATGACCATTTTCAATAATACCGAAGGCTAACACGTACGAGTTTTTAACCAAGAAATGGTTTCCACCAGAAATCCAAGAATGTAATCTATGGCAAGGAAACATATGTGGGGTGAGGTTTATGAGCCTCTAGTCGATGATAAATGGCCACACAACCCCCATTTTTTATGAAAATAGCCATGAGCGACCTTGAAAATAGCCATGAGCGACCATTTTCAATAATACTAGAGGCTAACACCTACGGATTTTAGACCAAGAAATGGTCTCCACCAGAAATCCAAGAATGTGATCTATGGCAAGGAAACATATGTGGGGTGAGGTGTATGAGCGTCTGGTCGATGATCAATGGCCACACAACCCCCATTTTTGTCGAAAATAGCCATGAACGACCATTTTCAATAATATCGAAGGCTAACACCTATGGATTTTTTACCAAGAAATGGTCTCCACCAGAAATCCAAGAATGTGATCTACGACAAGGAAACATATGTGGGGTGAGGTGTATGAGCGTCTGGTCGATGATCAATGGCCACACAACCCCCATTTTTGTCGAAAATAGCCATGAACGACCATTTTCAATAATACCGAAGGCTAACACCTACGGATTTTTGACCAAGAAATGGTCTCCACCAGAAATCCAAGAATGTGATCTATGGCAAGGAAAGGTTGTGTGGCCATTTATCTTCGACCAGAGGCTCATACACCTCACTACACATATGTTTCCTTGCCATAGATCACATTCTTGGATTTATGGTGGAGAGTATGAGCGTCTGGTCGATGATCAATGGCCACACAACCCCCATTTTTGTCGAAAATAGCCATGAACGACCATTTTCAATAATATCGAAGGCTAACACCTACAGATTTTTTGTCGAAAATAGCCATGAACGACCATTTTCAATAATATCGAAGGCTAACACGTACGAGTTTTTGACCAAGAAATGGTCTCCACCAGAAATCCAAGAATGTGATCTACGACAAGGAAACATATGTGGGGTGAGGTGTATGAGCCTCTGGTCGACGATCAATGGCCACACAACCCCCATTTTGCCGAAAATAGCCATGAATGACCATTTTCAATAATACCGAAGGCTAACACGTACGAGTTTTTAACCAAGAAATGGTTTCCACTAGAAATCCAAGAATGTAATCTATGGCAAGGAAACATATGTGGGGTGAGGTTTATGAGCCTCTAGTCGATGATAAATGGCCACACAACCCCCATTTTTTATGAAAATAGCCATGAGCGACCTTGAAAATAGCCATGAGCGACCATTTTCAATAATACTAGAGGCTAACACCTACGGATTTTAGACCAAGAAATGGTCTCCACCAGAAATCCAAGAATGTGATCTATGGCAAGGAAACATATGTGTAGTGAGGTGTATGAGCCTCTAGTCGATGATCAATGGCCACACAACCCCCATTTTGCCGAAAATAGCCATGAGCGACCATTTTAAATAATATTAGAGGCTAAGACCTACGGATTTTTGACCAAGAAATGGTCTCCACCAGAAATCCAAGAATGTGATTTATGACAAGGAAACATATGTGGGGTGAGGTGTATGAGCCTCTGGTCGAAGATCAATGGCCACACAACCCCCATTTTTGTTGAAAATAGCCATGAATGACCATTTTCAAAAATACCAAAGGCTAACACATTCGGATTTTTGCCCAAGAAATGGTCTCCACCAGAAATCCAAGAATGTGATCTATGGCAAGGAAACATATGTGGGGTGAGGTGTACGAGCCTCTGGTCGATGATCAATGGCCACACAACCCCCATTTTGCCGAAAATAGCCATGAATGACCATTTTCAATAATACCGAAGGCTAACACGTACGAGTTTTTAACCAAGAAATGGTTTCCACCAGAAATCCAAGAATGTAATCTATGGCAAGGAAACATATGTGGGGTGAGGTTTATGAGCCTCTAGTCGATGATAAATTGCCACACGACCCCCATTTTTTATGAAAATAGCCATGAGCGACCATTTTTAATAATACTAGAGGCTAACACCTACGGATTTTAGACCAAGAAATGGTCTCCACCAGAAATCCAAGAATGTGATCTATGGCAAGGAAACATATGTGGGGTGAGGTGTATGAGCGTCTGGTCGATGATCAATGGCCACACAACCCCCATTTTTGTCGAAAATAGCCATGAACGACCATTTTCAATAATATCGAAGGCTAACACCTACGGATTTTTGACCAAGAAATGGTCACCACCAGAAATCCAAGAATGTGATCTATGGCAAGGAAACATATGTGGGGTGAGGTGTATGAGCCTCTGGTCGATGATCAATGGCCACACAACCCCCATTTTTGTCGAAAATAGCCATGAACGACCATTTTCAATAATATCGAAGGCTAACACCTACGGATTTTTGACCAAGAAATGGTCTCCACCAGAAATCCAAGAATGTGATCTATGGCAAGGAAACATATGTGGGGTGAGGTTTATGAGCCTCTAGTTGATGATAAATGGCCACACAACCCCCATTTTTTATGAAAATAGCCATGAGCGACCATTTTCAATAATACTAGAGGCTAACACCTACGGATTTTAGACCAAGAAATGGTCTCCACCAGAAATCCAAGAATGTGATCTATGGCAAGGAAACATATGTGGGGTGAGGTGTACGAGCCTCTGGTCGATGATCAATGGCCACACAACCCCCATTTTTGTCGAAAATAGCCATGAACGACCATTTTCAATAATATCGAAGGCTAACACCTACGGATTTTTGACCAAGAAATGGTCTCCACCATAAATCCAAGAATGTGATCTATGGCAAGGAAACATATGTGGGGTGAGGTGTATGAGCCTCTGGTCGATGATCAATGGCCACACAACCCCCATTTTTGTCGAAAATAGCCATGAACGACCATTTTCAATAATATCGAAGGCTAACACGTACGAGTTTTTAACCAAGAAATGGTTTCCACCAGAAATCCAAGAATGTAATCTATGGCAAGGAAACATATGTGGGGTGAGGTGTATGAGCCTCTGGTCGATGATAAATGGCCACACAACCCCCATTTTTTATGAAAATAGCCATGAACGACCATTTTCAATAATACCGAAGGCTAACACCTACAGATTTTTGACCAAGAAATGGTCTCCACCAGAAATCCAAGAATGTGATCTATGGAAAGGAAACATATGTGGGGTGAGGTGTATGAGCCTCTGGTCGATGATCAATGGTCACACAACCCCATTTTTGTCGAAAATAGCCAGGAGCAGCAATTTTCAATGACACTGATGGCTAACACCAATGGATTTTTGACCAGAAATGGTCTCCACCAGAAATCCAAGAATGTGGTCTATGGCAAGGAAACATATGTGGGGTGAGGTGTATGAGCCTTTGGTCGATGATCAATGGCCACACAACCCCCATTTTTGTCGAAAATAGCTATGAACGACCATTTTCAATAATACCGAAGGCTAACACCTACGGATTTTTGACCAAGAAATGGTCTCCACCAGAAATCCAAGAATGTGATCTATAGCAAGAAAACGTATGTGGGGTGAAGTGTACGAGCCTCTAGTCAATGATAAATGGCCACACAACCCCCATTTTTGTCGAAAATAGTGATCAACGACCATTTTCAATAATACTGAAGGCTAACACGTATGGATTTTTGACCAAGAAATGGTCTCCACCAAAAATCCAAGAATGTGATCTATGGCAAGAAAACATACGTGGGGTGAGGTGTATGAGCCTCTGGTCGAAGATCAATGGCCACACAACCCCATTTGTGTCGAAAATAGCCATGAACGACCATTTACAATAATACCGAAGGCTAACAACTACGGATTTTTGACCAAGAGAAGATCTCCACCAGAAATCCAAGAATGTGATCTATGGCAAGGAAACATATGTGGGGTGAGGTGTACGAGCCTCAGATCGATGATCAATGGCCACACAACCCCCATTTTTGTCGAAAATAGCCATGAACGACCATTTTCAATACTTCCAAAGGCTAACACCTACGAATTTTTGACCAAGAAATCGTCTCCACCAGAAATCCAAGAATATGATCTATGGCAAGGAAACATATTGGGGTGAGGTGTACGAGCCTCTGGTCGATGATCAGTGGCCACACAACCCCCATTTTTTGTCGAAAATAGTGATCAACGACCATTTTCAATAATACTGAAGGCTAACACGTATGGATTTTGCCCAAGAAATGGTCTCCACCAGAAATCCAAGAGTGTGCTCTATGGCAAGGAAACGTATGTGGGGTGAGGTGTATGAGCCTCTGGTCGATGATGAATGGCCACACAACCCCCATTTTTGTCGAAAACAGCCATGAACGACCATTTTCAATAATACCGAAGGCTAACACGTACGGATCTTTGACCAAGAAATGGTCTCCACGAGAAATCCAAGATTGTGATCTATGGCAATTAAACATATGTGGGGTGAGGTGTACGAGCCTCTGGTCGATGTTAAATGGCCACACAACCCCCTTTTTTGTCGAAAATAGCCATGAACGACTATTTTCAATAATACCGAAGGCTAACACCTACGGATTTTTGACCAAGAAATGGTCACCACCAGAAATCCAAGAATGTGGTCTATGGCAAGGAAACACATGAGGGTGAGGTGTATGAGCCTTTGGTCGATTATCAATTGCCACACAACCCTCATTTTTGTCGAAAGTAGCCATGAACGACCATTTTCAATAATACCGAAGGCTAACACCTACGGATTTTTGACCAAGAAATGGTCTCCACCAGAAATCCAAGAATGTGATATATGGCAAGGAAACTTATGTGGGGTGAGGTGTACGATCCTCTGGTCGATGATCAATGGCGACACAACCCCCATTTTTTGTCGAAAATAGCCACGAATGACCATTTTCAATGACACTGAAGGCTAACACCAATGAATTTTTGACCAACAAATGGTCTCCACGAGAAATCCAAGATTATGATCTATGGCAAGAAAACATATGTGGGGTGAAGTGTACGAGCCTCTGGTCGATGATCAATGGCAACACAACCCCCATTTTTGTCGAAAATAGCCATGAACGACCATTTTCAATAATACCGAAGGCTAACACGTACGAGTTTTTGACCAAGAAATGGTCTCCACCAGAAATCCAAGAATGTGATCTATGGCAAGGAAACATATGTGGGGTGAGGTGTACGAGCCTCTGGTCGATGATCAATGGCCACACAACCCCCATTTTTGTCGAAAATAGCCATGAACGACCATTTTCAATAATACCGAAGGCTAACACCTACGGATTTTTACCAAGAAATGGTCTCCACCAGAAATCCAAGAATGTGATCTACGACAAGGAAACATATGTGGGGTGAGGTGTATGAGCGTCTGGTCGATGATCAATGGCCACACAACCCCCATTTTTGTCGAAAATAGCCATGAATGACCATTTACAATAATAACGAAGGCTAACACCTACGGATTTTTGACCAAGAAATGGTCTCCACCAGAAATCCAAGAATGTGATCTATGGCAAGGAAACATATGTGGGGTGAGGTGTATGAGCCTCTGGTCGATGATCAATGGCCACACAACCCCTATTTTTTATGAAAATAGCCATGAGCGACCTTGAAAATAGCCATGAGCGACCATTTTCAATAATACCAGAGGCTAATACGTACGGATTTTTGACCAAGAAATGGTCTCCACCAGAAATCCAAGAATGTGATCTATGGCAAGGAAACATATGTGGGGTGAGGTGTATGAGCCTCTGGTCGATGATCAATGGCCACACAACCCCCATTTTTGTCGAAAATAGCCATGAATGACTATTTTCAATGACACTTAAGGCTAACACCTATGGATTTTTGACCAAGAAATGGTCTCCACCAGAAATCCAAGAATGTGATCTATGGCAAGGAAACATATGTGGGGTGAGGTGTATGAGCCTCTGGTCGACGACCATTTTCAATAATACTAGAGGCTAACACCTACGAATTTTAGACCAAGAAATGGTCTCCACCAGAAATCCAAGAATGTGATCTATGGCAAGGAAACATATGTGGGGTGAGGTGTATGAGCGTCTGGTCGATGATCAATGGCCACACAACCCCCATTTTTGTCGAAAATAGCCATGAACGACCATTTTCAATAATACCGAGGGCTAACACCTACGGATTTTTGACCAAGAAATGGTCTCCACCAGAAATCCAAGAATGTGATCTATGGCAAGGAAACATATGTGGGGTGAGGTGTATGAGCCTCTAGTCGATGATCAATGGCCACACAACCCCAGTTTTGCCGAAAATAGCCATGAATGACCATTTTCAATAATACCGAAGGCTAAGACCTACGGATTTTTGACCAAGAAATGGTCTCCACCAGAAATCCAAGAATGTGATATATGACAAGGAAACATATGTGGGGTGAGGTGTATGAGCCTCTGGTCGATGATCAATGGCACACAACCCCCATTTTTGTCGAAAATAGCCATGAACGACCATTTTTAATAATACCGAAGGCTAACACCTACGGATTTTTGACCAAGAAATGGCCTCCACCAGAAATCCAAGAATGTGATCTACGACAAGGAAACATATGTGGGGTGAGGTGTATGAGCCTCTGGTCGATGATAAATGGCCACACAACCCCCATTTTTTATGAAAATATCCATGAATGACCATTTTCAAAAATACCAAAGGCTAACACGTACGGATTTTTAACCAAGAAATGGTCTCCACCAGTAATCCAAGAATGTGATCTATGGCAAGGAAACATATGTGGGGTGAGGTGTATGAGCCTCTAGTCGACGATCAATGGCCACACAACCCCCATTTTGCCGAAAATAGCCATGAATGACCATTTTCAATAATACCGAAGGCTAAGACCTACGGATTTTTGACCAAGAAATGGTCTCCACCAGAAATCCAACAATGTGATCTATGGCAAGGAAACATATGTGGGGTGAGGTGTATGAGCCTCTGTTCGATGATCAATGGCCACACAACCCCCATTTTTGTCGAAAATAGCCATGAACGACCATTTTCAATAATATCGAAGGCTAACACCTACGGATTTTTGACCAAGAAATGGTCTCCACCAGAAATCCAAGAATGTGATCTATGACAAGGAAACATATGTGGGGTGAGGTGTATGAGCCTCTGGTCGATGATCAATGGCCACACAACCCCCATTTTTATGAAAATAGCCATGAATGACCATTTTCAAAAATACCAAAGGCTAACACGTACGGATTTTTAACCAAAAATGGTCTCCACCAGAAATCCAAGAATGTGATCTATGGCAAGGAAACATATGTGGGGTGAGGTGTATGAGCCTCTGGTCGACGATCAATGGCCACACAACCCCCATTTTTTATGAAAATAGCCATGAGCGACCTTGAAAATAGCCATGAGCGACCATTTTCAATTATACTAGAGGCTAAGACCTACGGATTTTTGACCAAGAAATGGTCTCCACCAGAAATCCAAGAATGTGATCTACGACAAGGAAACATATGTGGGGTGAGGTTTATGAGCCTCTAATCGATGATAAATGGCCACACAACACCCATTTTTTATGAAAATAGCCATGAGTGACCTTGAAAATAGCCATGAGCGACCATTTTCAATAATACTAGAGGCTAACACCTACGGATTTTTGACCAAGAAATGGTCTCCACCAGAAATCCAAGAATGTGATCTACGACAAGGAAACATATGTGGGGTGAGGTGTATGAGCCTCTGGTCGATGATCAATGGCCACACAACCCCCATTTTTGTCGAAAATAGCCATGAACGACCATTTTCAATAATAACGAAGGCTAACACCTACAGATTTTTGACCAAGAAATGGTCTCCACAAGAAATCCAAGAATGTGATCTATGGCAAGGAAACATATGTGGGGTGAGGTGTATGAGCCTCTAGTCGATGATCAATGGCCACACAACCCCCATTTTTGTCGAAAATAGCCATGAATGACGATTTTCAAAAATACCAAAGGCTAACACGTACGGATTTTTTACCAAGAAATGGTCTCCACCAGAAATCCAAGAATGTGATCTATGGCAAGGAAACATATGTGGGGTGAGGTGTACGAGCCTCTGGTCGATGATCAATGGCCACACAACCCCCATTTTGCCGAAAATAGCCATGAACGACCATTTTCAATAATACCGAAGGCTAACACGTACGAGTTTTTAACCAAGAAATGGTCTCCACCAGAAATCCAAGAATGTGATCTATGGCAAGGAAACATATGTGGGGTGAGGTTTATGAGCCTCTAGTCGATGATCAATGGCCACACAACCCCCATTTTTTATGAAAATAGCCATGAGCGACCATTTTCAATAATACTAGAGGCTAAGACCTACGGATTTTTGACCAAGAAATGGTCTCCACCAGAAATCCAAGAATGTGATCTATGGCAAGGAAACATATGTGGGGTGAGGTGTATGAGCCTCTGGTCGATGATCAATGGCCACACAACCCCCATTTTGCCGAAAATAGCCATGAATGACCATTTTCAATAATACCGAAGGCTAACACGTACGAGTTTTTAACCAAGAAATGGTTTCCACCAGAAATCCAAGAATGTAATCTATGGCAAGGAAACATATGTGGGGTGAGGTGTACGAGCCTCTAGTCGATGATCAATGGCCACACAACCCCCATTTTTTATGAAAATAGCCATGAGCGACCATTTTCAATAATACTAGAGGCTAAGTCCTACGGATTTTTGACCAAGAAATGGTCTCCACCAGAAATCCAAGAATGTGATCTATGGCAAGGAAACATATGTGGGGTGAGGTGTATGAGCCTCTGGTCGATGATCAATGGCCACACAACCCCCATTTTGCCGAAAATAGCCATGAATGACCATTTTCAATAATACCGAAGGCTAACACGTACGAGTTTTTAACCAAGAAATGGTTTCCACCAGAAATCCAAGAATGTAATCTATGGCAAGGAAACATATGTGGGGTGAGGTGTACGAGCCTCTGGTCGATGATCAATGGCCACACAACCCCCATTTTTTATGAAAATAGCCATGAGCGACCATTTTCAATAATACTAGAGGCTAACACCTACGGATTTTAGACCAAGAAATGGTCTCCACCAGAAATCCAAGAATGTAATCTATGGCAAGGAAACATATGTGGGGTGAGGTGTATGAGCCTCTGGTCGATGATCAATGGCCACACAACCCCCATTTTTGTCGAAAATAGCCATGAACGACCATTTTCAATAATATCGAAGGCTAACACCTACGGATTTTTGACCAAGAAATGGTCTCCACCAGAAATCGAAGAATGTGATCTATGGCAAGGAAACATATGTGGGGTGAGGTGTATGAGCCTCTGGTCGATGATCAATGGCCACACAACCCCCATTTTTGTCGAAAATAGCCATGAATGACCATTTTCAATAATACCGAAGGCTAACACCTACGGATTTTTGACCAAGAAATGGTCTCCACCAGAAATCCAAGAATGTGATCTATGGCAAGGAAACATATGTGGGGTGAGGTGTACGAGCCTCTGGTCGATGATCAATGGCCACACAACCCCCATTTTGCCGAAAATAGCCATGAACGACCATTTTCAATAATACCGAAGGCTAACACCTACGGATTTTTGACCAAGAAATGGTTTCCACCAGAAATCCAAGAATGTGATCTGTGGCAAGGAAACATATGTGGGGTGAGGTGTATGAGCCTCTGGTCGATGATCAATGGCCACACAACCCAAATTTTTGTCGAAAATAGCCATGAACGACCATTTTCAATAATATCGAAGGCTAACACCTACGGATTTTTGACCAAGAAATGGTCTCCACCAGAAATCCAAGAATGTGATCTATGACAAGGAAACATATGTGGGGTGAGGTGTATGAGCCTCTAGTCGACGATCAATGGCCACACAACCCCCATTTTGCTGAAAATAGCCGTGAATGACCATTTTCAATAATACCGAAGGCTAACACGTACGAGTTTTTAACCAAGAAATGGTTTCCACCAGAAAACCAAGAATGTAATCTATGGCAAGGTAACATATGTGGGGTGAGGTTTATGAGCCTCTAGTCGATGATAAATGGCCACACAACCCCCATTTTTTATGAAAATAGCCATGAGCGACCTTGAAAATAGCCATGAGCGACCATTTTCAATAATACTAGAGGCTAACACCTACGGATTTTAGACCAAGAAATGGTCTCCACCAGAAATCCAAGAATGTGATCTATGGCAAGGAAACATATGTGGGGTGAGGTGTATGAGCGTCTGGTCGATGATCAATGGCCACACAACCCCCATTTTTGTCGAAAATAGCCATGAACGACCATTTTCAATAATACCGAAGGCTAACACCTACGGATTTTTGACCAAGAAATGGTCTCCACCAGAAATCCAAGAATGTGATCTATGGCAAGGATACATATGTGGGGTGAGGTGTATGAGCCTCTGGTCGATGATCAATGGCCACACAACCCCCATTTTTGTCGAAAATAGCCATGAACGACAATTTTCAATAATATCGAAGGCTAACACCTACGGATTTTTGACCAAGAAATGGTCTCCACCAGAAATCCAAGAATGTGATCTATGGCAAGGAAACATATGTGGGGTGAGGTGTATGAGCCTCTGGTCGACGATCAATGGCCACAAAACCCTAATTTTTGTCGAAAATAGCAATGAACGACCATTTTCAATAATACCGAAGGCTAACACGTACGAGTTTTTAACCAAGAAATGGTCTCCACCAGAAATCCAAGAATGTGATCTATGGCAAGGAAACATATGTGGGGTGAGGTTTATGAGCCTCTAGTCGATGATAAATGGCCACACAACCCCCATTGTTTATGAAAATAGCCATGAGCGACCATTTTCAATAATACTAGAGGCTAAGACCTACGGATTTTTGACCAAGAAATGGTCTCCACCAGAAATCCAAGAATGTGATCTATGGCAAGGAAACATATGTGGGGTGAGGTGTATGAGCCTCTGGTCGATGATCAATGGCCACACAACCCCCATTTTGCCGAAAATAGCCATGAATGACCATTTTCAATAATACCGAAGGCTAACACGTACGAGTTTTTAACCAAGAAATGGTTTCCACCAGAAATCCAAGAATGTAATCTATGGCAAGGAAACATATGTGGGGTGAGGTGTACGAGCCTCTGGTCGATGATCAATGGCCACACAACCCCCATTTTTTATGAAAATAGCCATGAGCGACCATTTTCAATAATACTAGAGGCTAACACCTACGGATTTTAGACCAAGAAATGGTCTCCACCAGAAATCCAAGAATGTAATCTATGGCAAGGAAACATATGTGGGGTGAGGTGTATGAGCCTCTGGTCGATGATCAATGGCCACACAACCCCCATTTTTGTCGAAAATAGCCATGAACGACCATTTTCAATAATATCGAAGGCTAACACCTACGGATTTTTGACCAAGAAATGGTCTCCACCACAAATCCAAGAATGTGATCTATGGCAAGGAAACATATGTGGGGTGAGGTGTATGAGCCTCTGGTCGATGATCAATGGCCACACAACCCCCATTTTTATCGAAAATAGCCATGAATGACCATTTTCAATAATACCGAAGGCTAACACCTACGGATTTTTGACCAAGAAATGGTCTCCACCAGAAATCCAAGAATGTGATCTATGGCAAGGAAACATATGTGGGGTGAGTTGTACGAGCCTCTGGTCGATGATCAATGGCCACACAACCCCCATTTTGCCGAAAATAGCCATGAACGACCATTTTCAATAATACCGAAGGCTAACACCTACGGATTTTTGACCAAGAAATGGTTTCCACCAGAAATCCAAGAATGTGATCTATGGCAAGGAAACATATGTGGGGTGAGGTGTATGAGCCTCTGGTCGATGATCAATGGCCACACAACCCAAATTTTTGTCGAAAATAGCCATGAACGACCATTTTCAATAATATCGAAGGCTAACACCTACGGATTTTTGACCAAGAAATGGTCTCCACCAGAAATCCAAGAATGTGATCTACGACAAGGAAACATATGTGGGGTGAGGTGTATGAGCCTCTGGTCGACGATCAATGGCCACACAACCCCCATTTTGCCGAAAATAGCCATGAATGACCATTTTCAATAATACCGAAGGCTAACACGTACGAGTTTTTAACCAAGAAATTGTTTCCACCAGAAATCCAAGAATGTAATCTATGGCAAGGAAACATATGTGGGGTGAGGTTTATGAGCCTCTAGTCGATGATAAATGGCGACACAACCCCCATTTTTTATGAAAATAGCCATGAGCGACCTTGAAAATAGCCATGAGCGACCATTTTCAATAATACTAGAGGCTAACACCTACGGATTTTAGACCAAGAAATGGTCTCCACCAGAAATCCAAGAATGTGATCTATGGCAAGGAAACATATGTGGGGTGAGGTGTATGAGCGTCTGGTCGATGATCAATGGCCACACAACCCCCATTTTTGTCGAAAATAGCCATGAACGACCATTTTCAATAATACCGAAGGCTAACACCTACGGATTTTTGACCAAGAAATGGTCTCCACCAGAAATCCAAGAATGTGATCTATGGCAAGGAAACATATGTGGGGTGAGGTGTATGAGCCTCTGGTCGATCATCAATGGCCACACAACCCCCATTGTTGTCGAAAATAGCCATGAACGACCATTTTCAATAATATCGAAGGCTAACACCTACGGATTTTTGACCAAGAAATGGTCTCCACCAGAAATCCAAGAATGTGATCTATGGCAAGGAAACATATGTGGGGTGAGGTGTATGAGCCTCTGGTCGACGATCAATGGCCACACAACCCTAATTTTTGTCGAAAATAGCCATGAACGACCATTTTCAATAATACCGAAGGCTAACACGTACGAGTTTTTAACCAAGAAATGGTCTCCACCAGAAATCCAAGAATGTGATCTATGGCAAGGAAACATATGTGGGGTGAGGTGTATGAGCGTCTGGTCGATGATCAATGGCCACACAACCCCCATTTTTGTCGAAAATAGCCATGAACGACCATTTTCAATAATACCGAAGGCTAACACCTACGGATTTTTGACCAAGAAATGGTCTCACCAGAAATCCAAGAATGTGATCTATGGCAAGGAAACATATGTGGGGTGAGGTGTATGAGCCTCTAGTTGATGATCAATGGCCACACAACCCCCATTTTTGTCGAAAATAGCCATGAACGACCATTTTCAAAAATACCAAAGGCTAATGGTCGTTCATGGCTATTTTTGACAAAATGGGGGTTGTGTGGCCATTGATCATCGACCAGAGGCTCATACACCTCACTGCACATATGTTTCCTTGCCATAGATCACATTCTTGGATTTATGGTGGAGACCATTTCTTGGTCAAAAATCCGTAGGTGTTAGCCTTCGGTATTATTGAAAATGGTCGTTCATGGCTATTTTTGACAAAAATGGGGGTTGTGTGGCCATTGATCATCGACCAGAGGCTCGTACACCTCACCTCACATATGTTTCCTTGCCATAGATCACATTATCGAATTTCTGGTGGAGACCATTTCTTGGTCGAAAATCCATACGTGTTAGCCTTCGGTATTATTGAAAATGGTCGTTCATGGCTATTTTCGACAAAAATGGGGGTTGTGTGGCCATTGATCATCGACCAGAGGCTCATACACCTCACCCCACATATGTTTCCTTTCCATAGATCACATTCTTGGATTTCTGGTGGAGACCATTTCTTGGTCTAAAATCCGTAGGTGTTAGCCTCTAGTATTATTGAAAATGGTCGCTCATGGCTATTTTCATAAAAATGGGGGTTGTGTGGCCATTGATCATCGACAAGAGGCTCGTACACCTCACCCCACATATGTTTCCTTGCCATAGATCACATTCTTGGATTTCTGGTGGAGACCATTTCTTGGTCAAAAACTCGTACGTGTTAGCCTTCGGTATTATTGAAAATGGTCGTTCATGGCTATTTTCGGCAAAATGGGGGTTGTGTGGCCATTGATCATCGACCAGACGCTCATACACCTCACCCCACATATGTTTCCTTGCCATAGATCACATTCTTGGATTTCTGGTGGAGACCATTTCTTGGTCTAAAATCCGTAGGTGTTAGCCTCTAGTATTATTGAAAATGGTCGCTCATGGCTATTTTCATAAAAATGGGGGTTGTGTGGCCATTGATCATCGACAAGAGGCTCGTACACCTCACCCCACATATGTTTCCTTACCATAGATCACATTCTTGGAATTCTGGTGGAGACCATTTCTTGGTCTAAAATCCGTAGGTGTTAGCCTCTAGTATTATTGAAAATGGTCGCTCATGGCTATTTTCAAGGTCGCTCATGGCTATTTTCATAAAAAATGGGGGTTGTGTGGCCATTTATCATCGACTAGAGGCTCATACACCTCACCCCACATATGTTTCCTTGCCATAGATCACATTCTTGGATTTCTGGTGGAGACCATTTCTTGGTCAAAAATCCGTAGGTGTTAGCCTTCGGTATTATTGAAAATGGTCGTTCATGGCTATTTTCGACAAAAATGGGGGTTGTGTGGCCATTGATCATCGACCAGACACTCATACACCTCACCCCACATATGTTTCCTTGCCATAGATCACATTCTTGGATTTCTGGTGGAGACCATTTCTTGGTCTAAAATCCATAGGTGTTAGCCTCTAGTATTATTGAAAATGGTCGCTCATGGCAATTTTCAAGGTCGCTCATGGCTATTTTCATAAAAAATGGGGGTTGTGTGGCCATTTATCATCTACTAGAGGCTCATAAACCTCACCCCACATATGTTTCCTTGCCATAGATTACATTCTTGGATTTCTGGTGGAAACCATTTCTTGGTTAAAAACTCGTACGTGTTAGCCTTCGGTATTATTGAAAATGGTCATTCATGGCTATTTTCGGCAAAATGGGGGTTGTGTGGCCATTGATCATCGACTAGAGGCTCATACACCTCACCCCACATATGTTTCCTTGCCATAGATCACATTCTTGGATTTCTGGTGGAGACCATTTCTTGGTCAAAAATCCGTAGGT
The DNA here is from genome assembly GCF_902167145.1 of Zea mays. Taxonomy (NCBI): domain Eukaryota; kingdom Viridiplantae; phylum Streptophyta; class Magnoliopsida; order Poales; family Poaceae; genus Zea; species Zea mays. The sequence goes on from NW_023366846.1 coordinate 62,401, forward strand.
GTTAGCCTTCGGTATTATTGAAAATGGTCGTTAATGGCTATTTTCGACAAAAATGGGGGTTGTGTGGCCATTGATCATCGACCAGACGCTCATACACCTCACCCCACATATGTTTCCTTGCCATAGATCACATTCTTGGATTTCTGGTGGAGACCATTTCTTGGTCTAAAATCCGTAGGTCTTAGCCTCTAGTATTATTGAAAATGGTCGCTCATGGCTATTTTCATAAAAAATGGGGGTTGTGTGGCCATTTATCATCGACTAGAGGCTCATAAACCTCACCCCACATATGTTTCCTTGCCATAGATCACATTCTTGGATTTCTGGTGGAGACCATTTCTTGGTTAAAAACTCGTACGTGTTAGCCTTCGGTATTATTGAAAATGGTCGTTCATGGCTATTTTCGGCAAAATGGGGGTTGTGTGGCCATTGATCATCGACCAGAGGCTCGTACACCTCACCCCACATATGTTTCCTTGCCATAGATCACATTCTTGGATTTCTGGTGGAGACCATTTCTTGGTCAAAAATCCGTACGTGTTAGCCTTTGGTATTTTTGAAAATGGTCATTCATGGCTATTTTCGACAAAAATGGGGGTTGTGTGGCCATTGATCATCGACTAGAGGCTCATACACCTCACCCCACATATGTTTCCTTGCCATAGATCACATTCTTGGATTTCTGGTGGAGACCATTTCTTGGTCAAAAATCCGTAGGTGTTAGCCTTCGGTATTATTGAAAATTGTCGTTCATGGCTATTTTCGGGAAAATGGGGGTTGTGTGGTATGAGCCTCTGGTCGATGATCAATGGCCACACAACCCCCATTTCCATTTATCATCGCCCAGACGCTCATACACCTCACCCCACATATGTTTCCTTGCCATAGATCACATTCTTGGATTTCTGGTGGAGACCATTTCTTGGTCTAAAATCCGTAGGTGTTAGCCTCTAGTATTATTGAAAATGGTCGCTCATGGCTATTTTCAAGGTCGCTCATGGCTATTTTCATAAAAAATGGGGGTTGTGTGGCCATTTATCATCGACTAGAGGCTCATAAACCTCACCCCACATATGTTTCCTTGCCATAGATTACATTCTTGGATTTCTGGTGGAGACCATTTCTTGGTCAAAAATCCGTAGGTGTTAGCCTTCGATATTATTGAAAATGGTCGTTCATGGCTATTTTCGACAAAAATGGGGGTTGTGTGGCCATTGATCATCGACCAGAGGCTCATACACCTCACCCCACATATGTTTCCTTGCCATAGATCACATTCTTGGATTTCTGGTGGAGACCATTTCTTGGTCAAAAATCCGTAGGTGTTAGCCTTCGGTATTATTGTAAATGGCCATTCATGGCTATTTTCGACAAAAATGGGGGTTGTGTGGCCATTGATCATCGACCAGAGGCTCATACACCTCACCCCACATATGTTTCCTTGCCATAGATCACATTCTTGGATTTCTGGTGGAGACCATTTCTTGGTCAAAAATCCGTAGGTCTTAGCCTCTAATATTATTGAAAATGGTCGCTCATGGCTATTTTCAAGGTCGCTCATGGCTATTTTCATAAAAAATGGGGGATGTGTGGCCATTTATCATCGACTAGAGGCTCATAAACCTCACCCCACATATGTTTCCTTGCCATAGATTACATTCTTGGATTTCTGGTGGAAACCATTTCTTGGTTAAAAACTAGTACTTGTTAGCCTTCGGTATTATTGAAAATGGTCATTCATGGCTATTTTCGGCAAAATGGGGGTTGTGTGGCCAATGATCGTCGACCAGAGGCTCATACACCTCACCCCACATATGTTTCCTTGTCGTAGATCACATTCTTGGATTTCTGGTGGAGACCATTTCTTTGTCAAAAATCCGTAGGTGTTAGCCTTCGATATTATTGAAAATGGTCGTTCATGGCTATTTTCGACAAAAATGGGGGTTGTGTGGCCATTGATCATCGACCAGAGGCTCATACACCTCACCCCACATATGTTTCCTTGCCATAGATCACATTCTTGGATTTCTGGTGGAGACCATTTCTTGGTCAAAAATCCGTAGGTGTTAGCCTTCGGTATTATTGTAAATGGTCATTCATGGCTATTTTCAACAAAAATGGGGGTTGTGTGGCCATTGATCGTCGACCAGAGGCTCATACACCTCACCCCACATATGTTTCCTTGCCATAGATCACATTCTTGGATTTCTGGTGGAGACCATTTCTTGGTCTAAAATCCGTAGGTGTTAGCCTCTAGTATTATTGAAAATGGTCGCTCATGGCTATTTTCAAGGTCGCTCATGGCTATTTTCATAAAAAATGGGGGTTGTGTGGCCATTTATCATCGACTAGAGGCTCATAAACCTCACCCCACATATGTTTACTTGCCATAGATTACATTCTTGGATTTCTGGTGGAAACCATTTCTTGGTTAAAAACTCGTACGTGTTAGCCTTCGGTATTATTGAAAATGGTCATTCATGGCTATTTTCGGCAAAATGGGGGTTGTGTGGCCATTGATCATCGACTAGAGGCTCATACACCTCACCCCACATATGTTTCCTTGCCATAGATTACATTCTTGGATTTCTGGTGGAAACCATTTCTTGGTTAAAAACTCGTACGTGTTAGCCTTCGGTATTATTGAAAATGGTCATTCATGGCTATTTTCGGCAAAATGGGGGTTGTGTGGCCATTGATCGTCGACCAGAGGCTCATACACCTCACCCCACATATGTTTCCTTGTCGTAGATCACATTCTTGGATTTCTGGTGGAGACCATTTCTTGGTCAAAAATCAGTAGGTGTTAGCCTTCGATATTATTGAAAATGGTCGTTCATGGCTATTTTCGACAAAAATGGGGGTTGTGTGGCCATTGATCATCGACCAGAGGCTCATACACCTCACCCCACATATGTTTCCTTGCCATAGATCACATTCTTGGATTTCTGGTGGAGACCATTTCTTGGTCAAAAATCCGTAGGTGTTAGCCTTCGGTATTATTGTAAATGGTCATTCATGGCTATTTTCGAAAAAATGGGAGTTGTGTGGCCATTGATCATCGACCAGAGGCTCATACACCTCACCCCACATATGTTTCCTTGCCATAGATCACATTCTTGGATTTCTAGTGGAGACCATTTCTTGGTCAAAAATCCGTAGGTCTTAGCCTCTAATATTATTGAAAATGGTCGCTCATGGCTATTTTCAAGGTCGCTCATGGCTATTTTCATAAAAAATGGGGGTTGTGTGGCCATTTATCATCGACTAGAGGCTCATAAACCTCACCCCACATATGTTTCCTTGCCATAGATTACATTCTTGGATTTCTGGTGGAAACCATTTCTTGGTTAAAAACTCGTACGTGTTAGCCTTCGGTATTATTGAAAATGGTCATTCATGGCTATTTTCGGCAAATTGGGGGTTGTGTGGCCATTGATCATCGACCAGAGGCTCATACACCTCACCCCACATATGTTTCCTTGCCATAGATCACATTCTTGGATTTCTGGTGGAGACCATTTCTTGGGCAAAAATCCGAATGTGTTAGCCTTTGGTATTTTTGAAAATGGTCATTCATGGCTATTTTCGACAAAAATGGGGGTTGTGTGGCCATTGATCTTCGAACAGAGGCTCATACACCTCACTACACATATGTTTCCTTGCCATAGATCACATTCTTGGATTTATGGTGGAGACCATTTCTTGGTCAAAAATCCGTAGGCGTTAGCCGTCAGTGTCATTGAAAATGGTCGTTCATGGCTATTTTCGACAAAAATTAGGGTTGTGTGGCCATTGATCATCGACCAGAGGCTCATACACCTCACCCCACATATGTTTCCTTGCCATAGATCACATTCTTGGATTTCTGGTGGAGACCATTTCTTGGTCAAAAATCCGTAGGTGTTAGCCTCTAGTATTATTGAAAATGGTCGCTCATGGCTATTTTCAAGGTCGCTCATGGCTATTTTCATAAAAAATGGGGGTTGTGTGTCCATTGATCATCGACCAGAGGCTCATACACCTCACCCCACATATGTTTCCTTGCCATAGATCACATTCTTGGATTTCTGGTGGAGACCATTTCTTGGTCAAAAATCCGTAGGAGTTAGCCTTCGGTATTACCACACAACCCCCATTTTTGTCAAAAATTGCCATGAACGACTATTTTCAATAATACCGAAGGCTAACACCTACGGATTTCTGACCAAGAAATGGTTTCCACCAGAAATCCAAGAATGTGATCTATGGCAAGGAAACATATGTGGGGTGAGGTGTATGAGCGTCTGGTCGAGGATCAATGGCCACACAACCCCCATTTTTGTCGAAAATAGCCATGAACGACCATTTTCAATAATACCGAAGGCTAACACCTACGGATTTTTGACCAAGAAATGGTCTCCACCAGAAATCCAAGAATGTGATCTATGGCAAGGATACATATCTAGGGTGAGGTGTATGAGCCTCTGGTCGATGATCAATGGCCACACAAACCCCATTTTTGTCGAAAATAGCCATGAACGACCATTTTCAATAATACCGAAGGCTAACACCTATGGATTTTTGACCAAGAAATGGTCTCCACCAGAAATCCAAGAATGTGATCTATGGCAAGGAAACATATGTGGGCTGAGGTGTATGAGCCTCTAGTCGATGATCAATGGCCACACAACCCCCATTTTTGTCGAAAATAGCCATGAATGACCATTTTCAAAAATACCAAAGGCTAACACGTATGGATTTTTAACCAAGAAATGGTCTCCACCAGAAATCCAAGAATGTGATCTATGGCAAGGAAACATATGTGGGGTGAGGTGTACGAGCCTTTGGTCGATGATCAATGGCCACACAACCCCCATTTTGCCGAAAATAGCCATGAATGACCATTTTCAATAATACCGAAGGCTAACACGTACGAGTTTTTAACCAAGAAATGGTCTCCACCAGAAATCCAAGAATGTGATCTATGGCAAGGAAACATATGTGGGGTGAGGTGTATGAGCGTCTGGTCGATGATCAATGGTGTGGCCATTGATCATCGACTAGAGGCTCATACACCTCACCCCACATATGTTTCTTTGTCATAGATCACATTCTTGGATTTCTGGTGGAGACTATTTCTTGGTCAAAAATCCGTAGGTGTTAGCCTTCGGTATTATTGAAAATGGTCGTTCATGGCTATTTTCGACAAAAATGGGGGTTGTGTGGCCATTGATCATCGACCAGACGCTCATACACCTCACCCCACATATGTTTCCTTGCCATAGATCACATTCTTGGATTTCTGGTGGAGACCATTTCTTGGTCTAAAATCCATAGGTGTTAGCCTCTAGTATTATTGAAAATGGTCGCTCATGGCTATTTTCAAGGTCGCTCATGGCTATTTTCATAAAAAATGGGGGTTGTGTGGCCATTTATCATCGACTAGAGGCTCATAAACCTCACCCCATATATGTTTCCTTGCCATAGATTACATTCTTGGATTTCTGGTGGAGACCATTTCTTGGTTAAAAATCCGTAGGTGTTAGCCTTCGGTATTATTGAAAATGGTCATTCATGGCTATTTTCGGCAAAATGGGGGTTGTGTGGCCATTGATCATCGACCAGAGGCTCGTACACCTCACCCCACATATGTTTCCTTGCCATAGATCACATTCTTGGATTTCTGTTGGAGACCATTTCTTGGTCAAAAATCCGTAGGTGTTAGCCTTCGGTATTATTGAAAATGGTCGTTCATGGCTATTTTCGGCAAAATGGGGGTTCTGTGGCCATTGATCATCGACCAGAGGCCATTTCTTGGTCAAAAATCCGTACATGTTAGCCTTTGGTATTTTTGAAAATGGTCATTCATGGCTATTTTCGACAAAAATGGGGGTTGTGTGGCCATTGATCATCGACTAGAGGCTCATACACCTCACCCCACATATGTTTCCTTGCCATATATCACATTCTTGGATTTCTGGTGGAGACCATTTCTTGGTCAAAAATCCGTAGGTGTTAGCCTTCGGTATTATTGAAAATGGTCGTTCATGGCTATTTTCGACAAAAATGGAGGTTGTGTGGCCATTGATCATCGACCAGACGCTCATACACCTCACCCCACATATGTTTCCTTGCCATAGATCACATTCTTGGATTTCTGGTGGAGACCATTTCTTGGTCTAAAATCCGTAGGTGTTAGCCTCTAGTATTATTGAAAATGGTCGCTCATGGCTATTTTCAAGGTCGCTCATGGCTATTTTCATAAAAAATAGGGGTTGTGTGGCCATTGATCATCGACCAGAGGCTCATAAACCTCACCCCACATATGTTTCCTTGCCATAGATCACATTCTTGGATTTCTGGTGGAGACCATTTCTTGGTCAAAAATCCGTAGGTGTTAGCCTTCGGTATTATTGTAAATGGTCATTCAAGGCTATTTTCGACAAAAATGGGGGTTGTGTGGCCATTGATCATCGACCAGAGGCTCATTCACCTCACCCCACATATGTTTCCTTGCCATAGATCACATTCTTGGATTTCTGGTGGAGACCGATTCTTGGTCTAAAATCCGTAGGTGTTAGCCTCTAGTATTATTGAAAATGGTCGCTCATGGCTATTTTCAAGGTCGCTCATGGCTATTTTCATAAAAAATGGGGGTTGTGTGGCCATTTATCATCGACTAGAGGCTCATAAACCTCACCCCACATATGTTTCCTTGCCATAGATTACATTCTTGGATTTCTGGTGGAAACCATTTCTTGGTTAAAAACTCGTACGTGTTAGCCTTCGGTATTATTGAAAATGGTCGTTCATGGCTATTTTCGGCAAAATGGGGGTTGTGTGGCCATTGATCGTCGACCAGAGGCTCATACACCTCACCCCACATATGTTTCCTTGTCGTAGATCACATTCTTGGATTTCTGGTGGAGACCATTTCTTGGTCAAAAATCCGTAGGTGTTAGCCTTCGATATTATTGAAAATGGTCGTTCATGGCTATTTTCGACAAAAATGGGGGTTGTGTGGCCATTGATCGTCGACCAGAGGCTCATACACCTCACCCCACATATGTTTCCTTGCCATAGATCACATTCTTGGATTTCTGGTGGAGACCATTTCTTGGTTAAAAACTCGTACGTGTTAGCCTTCGGTATTATTGAAAATGGTCATTCATGGCTATTTTCGGCAAAATGGGGGTTGTGTGGCCATTGATCGTCGACCAGAGGCTCATACACCTCACCCCACATATGTTTCCTTGCCATAGATCACATTCTTGGATTTCTGGTGGAGACCATTTCTTGGTTAAAAATCCGTAGGTGTTAGCCTTCAGTGTCATTGAAAATGGTCGTTCATGGCTATTTTCGACAAAAATTAGGGTTGTGTGGCCATTGATCGTCGACCAGAGGCTCATACACCTCACCCCACATATGTTTCCTTGCCATAGATCACATTCTTGGATTTCTGGTGGAGACCATTTCTTGGGCAAAAATCCGTAGGTGTTAGCCTTTGGTATTTTTGAAAATGGTCATTCATGGCTATTTTCGACAAAAATGGGGGTTGTGTGGCCATTGATATTCGACAAAAGGCTCATAAACCTCACCCCACATATGTTTCCTTGCCATAGATTACATTCTTGGATTTATGGTGGAGACCATTTCTTGGTCAAAAATCCGTAGGTGTTAGCCTTCAGTGTCATTGAAAATGGTCGTTCATGGCTATTTTCATAAAAAAATGGGGGTTGTGTGGCCATTGATCATCGACCAGAGGCTCATACACCTCACACCACATATGTTTCCTTGTCGTAGATCACATTCTTGGATTTCTGGTGGAGACCATTTCTTGGTCAAAAATCCGTAGGTGTTAGCCTTCGATATTATTGAAAATGGTCGTTCATGGCTATTTTCGACAAAAATGGGGGTTGTGTGGCCATTGATCTTCGACCAGAGGCTCATACATCTCACTACACATATGTTTCCTTGCCATAGATCACATTCTTGGATTTATTGTGGAGACCATTTTTTGGTCAAAAATCCGTAGGTGTTAGCCTTCAGTGTCATTGAAAATGGTCGTTCATGGCTATTTTCGACAAAAATTAGGGTTGTGTGGCCATTGATCGTCGACCAGAGGCTCATACACCTCACCCCACATATGTTTCCTTGCCATAGATCACACTCTTGGATTTCTGGTGGAGACCATTTCTTGGGCAAAAATCCGTAGGTGTTAGCCTTTGGTATTTTTGAAAATGGTGATTCATGGCTATTTTCGACAAAAATGGGGGTTGTGTGGCCATTGATCTTCGACCAGAGGCTCATAAACCTCACCCCACATATGTTTCCTTGCCATAGATTACATTCTTGGATTTATGGTGGAGACCATTTCTTGGTCAAAATACGTAGGTGTTAGCCTTCAGTGTCATTGAAAATGGTCGTTCATGGCTATTTTCATAAAAAATGGGGGTTGTGTGGCCATTGATCATCGACCAGAGGATCGTACACCTCACCCCACATATGTTTCCTTGCCATAGATCACATTCTTGGATTTCTGGTGGAGACCATTTCTTGGTCAAAAATCCGTAGGTGTTAGCCTTCGGTATTATTGAAAATGGTCGTTCATGGCTATTTTCGACAAAAATGGGGGTTGTGTGGCCATTGATCATCGACCAGACGCTCATACACCTCACCCCACATATGTTTCCTTGCCATAGATCACATTCTTGGATTTCTGGTGGAGACCATTTCTTGGTCTAAAATCCGTAGGTGTTAGCCTCTAGTATTATTGAAAATGGTCGCTCATGGCTATTTTCAAGGTCGCTCATGGCTATTTTCATAAAAAATGGGGGTTGTGTGGCCATTTATCATCGACTAGAGGCTCATAAATCTCACCCCACATATGTTTCCTTGCCATAGATCACATTCTTGGATTTCTGGTGGAGACCATTTCTTGGTCAAAAATCCGTAGGTGTTAGCCTTCGGTATTATTGAAAATGGTCGTTCATGGCTATTTTCGACAAAAATGGGGGTTGTGTGGCCATTGATCATCGACCAGACGCTCATACACCTCACCCCACATATGTTTCCTTGCCATAGATCACATTCTTGGATTTCTGGTGGAGACCATTTCTTGGTCTAAAATCCGTAGGTGTTAGCCTCTAGTATTATTGAAAATGGTCGCTCATGGCTATTTTCAAGGTCGCTCATGGCTATTTTCATAAAAAATGGGGGTTGTGTGGCCATTGATCATCGACCACAGGCTCATACACCTCACCCCACATATGTTTCCTTGCCATAGATCACATTCTTGGATTTTTGGTGGAGACCATTTCTTGGTCAAAAATCCGTAGGTGTTAGCCTTCGGTATTATTGTAAATGGTCATTCATGGCTATTTTCGACAAAAATGGGGGTTGTGTGGCCATTGATCATCGACCAGACGCTCATACAACTCACCCCACATATGTTTCCTTGCCATAGATCACATTCTTGGATTTCTGGTGGAGACCATTTCTTGGTCTAAAATCCGTAGGTGTTAGCCTCTAGTATTATTGAAAATGGTCGCTCATGGCTATATTCAAGGTCGCTCATGGCTATTTTCATAAAAAAATGGGGGTTGTGTGGCCATTTATCATCGACTAGAGGCTCATAAACCTCACCCCACATATGTTTCCTTGCCATAGATCACATTCTTGGATTTCTGGTGGAGACCATTTCTTGGTTAAAAACTCGTACGTGTTAGCCTTCGGTATTATTGAAAATGGTCATTCATGGCTATTTTCGGCAAAATGGGGGTTGTGTGGCCATTGATCGTCGACCAGAGGCTCGTACACCTCACCCCACATATGTTTCCTTGCCATAGATCACATTCTTGGATTTCTGGTGGAGACCATTTCTTGGTCAAAAATCCGTAGGTGTTAGCCTTCGGTATTATTGAAAATGGTCGTTCATGGCTATTATCGACAAAAATGGGGGTTGTGTGGCCATTGATCATCGACCAGACGCTCATACACCTCACCCCACATATGTTTCCTGGCCATAGATCACATTCTTGGATTTCTGGTGGAGACCATTTCTTGGTCAAAAATCCGTACGTGTTAGCCTTTGGTATTTTTGAAAATGGTCATTCATGGCTATTTTCGACAAAAATGGGGGTTGTGTGGCCATTGATCTTCGACCAGAGGCTCATAAACCTCACCCCACATATGTTTCCTTGCCATAGATTACATTCTTGGATTTCTGGTGGAAACCATTTCTTGGTTAAAAAGTCGTACGTGTTAGCCTTCGGTATTATTGAAAATGGTCATTCATGGCTATTTTCGGTAAAATGGGGGTTGTGTGGCCATTGATCATCGACCAGAGGCTCGTACACCTCACCCCACATATGTTTCCTTGCCATAGATCACATTCTTGGATTTCTGGTGGAGACCATTTCTTGGTTAAAAATCCGTACGTGTTAGCCTTTGGTATTTTTGAAAATGGTCATTCATGGCTATTTTCGACAAAAATGGGGGTTGTGTGGCCATTGATCATCGACTAGAGGCTCATACACCTCACCCCACATATGTTTCCTTGCCATAGATGACATTCTTGGATTTCTGGTGGAGACCATTTCTTGGTCAAAAATCCGTAGGTGTTAGCCTTCGGTATTATTGAAAATGGTCGTTCATGGCTATTTTCGGCAAAATGGGGGTTCTGTGGCCATTGATCATCGACCAGACGCTCGTACACCTCACCCCACATATGTTTCCTTGCCATAGATCACATTCTTGGATTTCTGGTGGAGACCATTTCTTGGTCAAAAATCCGTAGGTGTTAGCCTTCGGTATTATTGAAAATGGTCATTCATGGCTATTTTCGGCAAAATGGGGGTTGTGTGGCCATTGATCGTCGACTAGAGGCTCATACACCTCACCCCACATATGTTTCCTTGTCGTAGATCACATTCTTGGATTTCTGGTGGAGACCATTTCTTGGTCAAAAATCCGTAGGTCTTAGCCTCTAGTATTATTGAAAATGGTCGCTCATGGCTATTTTCATAAAAAATGGGGGTTGTGTGGCCATTGATCATCGACCAAGCCATGAACGACCATTTTCAAAAATACCAAAGGCTAACACGTACGGATTTTTGACCAAGAAATGGTCTCCACCAGAAATCCAAGAATGTGATCTATGGCAAGGAAACATATGTGGGGTGAGGTTTATGAGCCTCTAGTCGATGATAAATGGCCACACAACCCCCATTTTTTATGAAAATAGCCATGAGTGACCATTTTCAATAATACTAGAGGCTAACACCTACAAATTTTAGACCAAGAAATGGTCTCCACCAAAAATCCAAGAATGTGATCTATGGCAAGGAAACATATGTGGGGTGAGGTGTATGAGCGTCTGGTCGATGATCAATGGCCACACAACCCCCATTTTTGTCGAAAATAGCCATGAACGACCATTTTCAATAATACCGAAGGCTAACACCTACGGATTTTTGACCAAGAAATGGTCTCCACCAGAAATCCAAGAATGTGATCTTTGGCAAGGAAACATATGTGGGGTGAGGTGTATGAGCCTCTGGTCGATGATCAATGGCCACACAACCCCCATTTTTGTCGAAAATAGCCATGAACGACCATTTTCAATAATATCGAAGGCTAACACCTATGGATTTTTGACCAAGAAATGGTCTCCACCAGAAATCCAAGAATGTGATCTATGGCAAGGAAACATATGTGGGGTGAGGTGTATGAGCCTCTGGTCGACGATCAATGGCCACACAACCCTAATTTTTGTCGAAAATAGCCATGAACGACCATTTTCAATAATACCGAAGGCTAACACGTACGAGTTTTTAACCAAGAAATGGTTTCCACCAGAAATCGAAGAATGTAATCTATGGCAAGGAAACATATGTGGGGTGAGGTGTATGAGCCTCTGGTCGACGATCAATGGCCACACAACCCTAATTTTTGTCGAAAATAGCCATGAACGACCATTTTCAATGACACTGAAGGCTAACACCTACGGATTTTTGACCAAGAAATGGTCTCCACCATAAATCCAAGAATGTAATCTATGGCAAGGAAACATATGTGGGGAGAGGTTTATGAGCCTCAGGTCGAAGATCAATGGCCACACAACCCCCATTTTTGTCGAAAATAGCCATGAATGACCATTTTCAAAAATACCAAAGGCTAACACCTACGGATTTTTGCCCAAGAAATGGTCTCCACCAGAAATCCAAGAATGTGATCTATGGCAAGGAAACATATGTGGGGTGAGGTGTATGAGCCTCTGGTCGACGATCAATGGCCAAACAACCCTAATTTTTGTCGAAAATAGACATGAACGACCATTTTCAATGACACTGAAGGCTAACACCTACGGATTTTTGACCAAGAAATGGTCTCCACCATAAATCCAAGAATGTGATCTATGGCAAGGAAACATATGTGTAGTGAGGTGTATGAGCCTCTGGTCGAAGATCAATGGCCACACAACCCCCATTTTTGTCGAAAATAGCCATGAATGACCATTTACAATAATACCGAAGGCTAACACCTACGGATTTTTGACCAAGAAATGGTCTCCACCAGAAATCCAAGAACGTGATCTATGGCAAGGAAACATATGTGGGGTGAGGTGTACGAGCCTCTGGTCGATCATCAATGGCCACACAACCCCCATTTTTGTCGAAAATAGCCATGAACGACCATTTTCAATGACACTGAAGGCTAACACCTACGGATTTTTGACCAAGAAATGGTCTCCACCAGAAATCCAAGAATGTGATCTATGGCAAGGAAACATATGTGGGGTGAGGTGTACGAGCCTCTGGTCGATGATCAATGGCCACACAACCCCCATTTTGCCGAAAATAGCCATGAACGACCATTTTCAATAATACCGAAGGCTAACACGTACGAGTATTTAACCAAGAAATGGTCTCCACCAGAAATCCAAGAATGTGATCTATGGCAAGGAAACATATGTGGGGTGAGGTTTATGAGCCTCTAGTCGATGATAAATGGCCACACAACCCCCATTTTTTATGAAAATAGCCATGAGCAACCTTGAAAATAGCCATGAGCGACCATTTTCAATAATACTAGAGGCTAACACCTACGGATTTTAGGCCAAGAAATGGTCTCCACCAGAAATCCAAGAATCTGATCTACGACAAGGAAACATATGTGGGGTGAGGTGTATGAGCCTCTGGTCGACGATCAATGGCCACACAACCCCCATTTTGCCGAAAATAGCCATGAACGACCATTTTCAATAATACCGAAGGCTAACACGTACGAGTTTTTGACCAAGAAATGGTCTCCACCAAAAATCCAAGAATGTGATCTATGGCAAGGAAACATATGTGGGGTGAGATTTATGAGCCTCTAGTCGATGATAAACGGCCACACAACCCCCATTTTGCCGAAAATAGCCATGAATGACCATTTTCAATAATACCGAAGGCTAACACCTACGGATTTTTGACCAAGAAATGGTCTCCACCAGAAATCCAAGAATGTGATCTATGGCAAGGAAACATATGTGGGGTGAGGTGTATGAGCCTCTGGTCGACGATCAATGGCCACACAACCCTAATTTTTGTCGAAAATAGCCATGAACGACCATTTTAAATGACACTGAAGGCTAACACCTACGAATTTTTGACCAAGAAATGGTCTCCACCATAAATCCAAGAATGTGATCTATGGCTAGGAAACATATGTGGGGTGAGGTGTATGAGCGTCTGGTCGATGATCAATGGCCACACAACCCCCATTTTTGTCGAAAATAGCCATGAACGACCATTTTCAATAATATCGAAGGCTAACACCTACGGATTTTTGACCAAGAAATGGTCTCCACCAGAAATCCAAGAATGTGATCTACGACAAGGAAACATATGTGGGGTGAGGTGTATGAGCCTCTGGTCGACGATCAATGGCCACACAACCCCCATTTTTGTCGAAAATAGCCATGAATGACCATTTTCAAAAATACCAAAGGCTAACACGTACGGATTTTTGACCAAGAAATGGTCTCCACCAGAAATCCAAGAATGTGATCTATGGCAAGGAAACATATGTGGGGTGAGGTGTATGAGCCTCTGGTCGATGATCAATGGCCACACAACCCCCATTTTTGTCGAAAATAGCCATGGATGACCATTTTCAATAATACCGAAGGCTAACACCTACGGATTTTTGACCAAGAAATGGTCTCCACCAGAAATCCAAGAATGTGATCTATGGCAAGGAAACATATGTGGGGTGAGGTGTACGAGCCTCTGGTCGATGATCAATGGCCACAGAACCCCCATTTTGCCGAAAATAGCCATGAACGACCATTTTCAATAATACCGAAGGCTAACACGTACGAGTTTTTGACCAAGAAATGGTCTCCACCAAAAATCCAAGAATGTGATCTATGGCAAGGAAACATATGTGTAGTGAGGTGTACGAGCCTTTGGTTGATGATCAATGGCCACACAACCCCCATTTTTGTCGAAAATAGCCATGAATGACCATTTTCAATAATACCGAAGGCTAACACCTACGGATTTTTTACCAAGAAATGGTCTCCACCAGAAATCCAAGAATGTGACCTATGGCAAGGAAACATATGTGGGGTGAGGTGTACGAGCCTCTGGTCGATGATCAATGGCCACAGAACCCCCATTTTGCCGAAAATAGCCATGAACGACCATTTTCAATAATACCGAAGGCTAACACGTACGAGTATTTAACCAAGAAATGGTCTCCACCAGAAATCCAAGAATGTGATCTATGGCAAGGAAACATATGTGGGGTGAGGTTTATGAGCCTCTAGTCGATGATAAATGGCCACACAACCCCCATTTTTTATGAAAATAGCCATGAGCGACCTTGAAAATAGCCATGAGCGACCATTTTCAATAATACTAGAGGCTAACACCTACGGATTTTAGGCCAAGAAATGGTCTCCACCAGAAATCCAAGAATCTGATCTACGACAAGGAAACATATGTGGGGTGAGGTGTATGAGCCTCTGGTCGACGATCAATGGCCACACAACCCCCATTTTGCCGAAAATAGCCATGAACGACCATTTTCAATAATACCGAAGGCTAACACGTACGAGTTTTTGACCAAGAAATGGTCTCCACCAAAAATCCAAGAATGTGATCTATGGCAAGGAAACATATGTGGGGTGAGATTTATGAGCCTCTAGTCGATGATAAACGGCCACACAACCCCCATTTTGCCGAAAATAGCCATGAATGACCATTTTCAATAATACCGAAGGCTAACACCTACGGATTTTTGACCAAGAAATGGTCTCCACCAGAAATCCAAGAATGTGATCTATGGCAAGGAAACATATGTGGGGTGAGGTGTATGAGCCTCTGGTCGACGATCAATGGCCACACAACCCTAATTTTTGTCGAAAATAGCCATGAACGACCATTTTAAATGACACTGAAGGCTAACACCTACGAATTTTTGACCAAGAAATGGTCTCCACCATAAATCCAAGAATGTGATCTATGGCAAGGAAACATATGTGGGGTGAGGTGTATGAGCGTCTGGTCGATGATCAATGGCCACACAACCCCCATTTTTGTCGAAAATAGCCATGAACGACCATTTTCAATAATATCGAAGGCTAACACCTACGGATTTTTGACCAAGAAATGGTCTCCACCAGAAATCCAAGAATGTGATCTACGACAAGGAAACATATGTGGGGTGAGGTGTATGAGCCTCTGGTCGACGATCAATGGCCACACAACCCCCATTTTTGTCGAAAATAGCCATGAATGACCATTTTCAAAAATACCAAAGGCTAACACGTACGGATTTTTGACCAAGAAATGGTCCCCACCAGAAATCCAAGAATGTGATCTATGGCAAGGAAACATATGTGGGGTGAGGTGTATGAGCCTCTGGTCGATGATCAATGGCCACACAACCCCCATTTTTGTCGAAAATAGCCATGGACGACCATTTTCAATAATACCGAAGGCTAACACGTACGAGTTTTTGACCAAGAAATGGTCTCTACCAAAAATCCAAGAATGTGATCTATGGCAAGGAAACATATGTGTAGTGAGGTGTACGAGCCTCTGGTCGATGATCAATGGCCACACAACCCCCATTTTTGTCGAAAATAGCCATGGATGACCATTTTCAATAATACCGAAGGCTAACACCTACGGATTTTTGACCAAGAAATGGTCTCCACCAGAAATCCAAGAATGTGATCTATGGCAAGGAAACATATGTGGGGTGAGGTGTACGAGCCTCTGGTCGATGATCAATGGCCACAGAACCCCCATTTTGCCGAAAATAGCCATGAACGACCATTTTCAATAATACCGAAGGCTAACACGTACGAGTTTTTGACCAAGAAATGGTCTCCACCAAAAATCCAAGAATGTGATCTATGGCAAGGAAACATATGTGTAGTGAGGTGTACGAGCCTTTGGTTGATGATCAATGGCCACACAACCCCCATTTTTGTCGAAAATAGCCATGAATGACCATTTTCAATAATACCGAAGGCTAACACCTACGGATTTTTTACCAAGAAATGGTCTCCACCAGAAATCCAAGAATGTGACCTATGGCAAGGAAACATATGTGGGGTGAGGTGTACGAGCCTCTGGTCGATGATCAATGGCCACACAACCCCCATTTTGCCGAAAATAGCCATGAACGACCATTTTCAATAATACCGAAGGCTAACACGTACGAGTTTTTAACCAAGAAATGGTCTCCACCAGAAATCCAAGAATGTGATCTATGGCAAGGAAACATATGTGGGGTGAGGTGTATGAGCGTCTGGTCGATGATCAATGGCCACACAACCCCCATTTTTGTCGAA